>NC_060176.1:37837811-38137811 GCF_021184085.1 Oncorhynchus gorbuscha | reverse complement strand
CTCTACTATTCCAGCACCATTTCAACATCAAATCACCTATGCTTAGTCTAATGCAGTGACAACTAAAAGATACTAAAAGTACTTTTGTCCAACATAAGCTAAATATGATGTGGCTGGCCATGGTTCTGATTTCTGTGTGCGTTCGTGCAAGTAGAAAAAACATGTTGACTCACCCTACTTGCAGAGAAACGCCAATGCCATCTTCTTTCATGTTGGCAAAACAGTCTCTCTGTCATACAGTGCACGCTTTTAATTTTTGTTGTCCTAACCTACTTGGCTAAAGTGCCTGCTCGCTAGCTTAACTTCCTTTTCATGTGCAACAATAAGACAGCTAGTTAACATTGGCCTACCACATCTAGCTACATATTGATCTCCTATCTCAGGCCAGGGGCACAACAATGTATGAATTTATGTTTGGATCAAAATCGCCTTTATCATTGGCCAGTACGGAGAATTAAGTATTCCACATGTCCAAATCTGTATCTCCATTCATGGCTAATTTAGGAAGGGGCTAATTTTAACTAGTTAGTTAGCCACCGGAGGACAATGACACAACGAGATGCAACAATTCAAGTTTCCCTTGACACTTTATCTTGGTGCGCCAGGACCATTCAAAGTTGAGTTCATTCAGTTTAGCCCAACACCGATTGGATATTATTTGATACTTTTTAGCAATGGAGGCCAAATGCTCACTGGCTTCCCTTGCATCCAAGCCTACAGGGGGCAACAATGTCCTCCTAATTTTGACCAGACAGAATCCGATAGATGGGCTACACATACAGAGACAGAGGGACGCTGTTTCGCTCGCTCAGATGCTTTCTCCGGTGAAATACATTCAGCCTCTTGTGAATTGAAGGGAAATTATGAAACACAGAGAGGACTAACAATAAATTAAAGTTAATCTCTTTTGATACATTTTTTGGGGGCAGCCTGGCTCCCTTGGCATCCATGAATACACACCACTGCTCTCCCTATCCGTCTGTGTGTGTATGTCTCTAACCCTATTCTCGCTACGAGATATGAAGGAGAGTCTGAGGAGCTTGGTGGCGAAAGATAATTCTACTTTTCAATTCACATTACAACCTGGCCTTGCCTTTTATTATGACTGGAAACTAAACATTCTTGGTCCAAATCTCAGATTGACCATAAATATCACAGTAGCCTCTACTAGCCAGTAATCATAAACTATCCAACAATGACAGACTTTTCATATTACATATGAAACACAACATATTACACTCTTGACTAATGCAACCATTCACAAGCATGTATGTGCTAGCAATTAAAGGCTTTATTTTCTCGTATGTAGGCTACATATTACATTTCAGCTTCAAGACTAAAGCACAGAGGATATTACAGTGTGTCTTCATCAAGTAACGTTAGCCTATCAAAAATTAACGGTTAACCCTCTTATCTGAATATAAAAGTACAGGCTTAACTTACAACATTATAACAAACCAGGCTTCATTTTAATTAATATCGTGCAAGTCTTTACATGTGGTAAAAGCAAATTGCGACTGAAAATGTGGGTATAAGTGAAAGTCGAATACCTGCCACCCAAAATATTAAATCAAATTCCTCATTTGTCAACATGCTAAATTTCTCTGCTTCTAATCTAAGCTAGGAGGGTTATTAAAATACTGATTGAAACATGTTCTCAGAAGATTAAAACCACCTAGGAAAACATTCAGGGAACCATCGTAAAACATTCACAGTACTGATGGGGTCATGATAGGGGCTGCACCAAATGTTTGATGTATTATAATAATTGGTTATTCGTATGTTGTATTAATAGAAGGAGCGGGGCTATGGGACCCCTCTACATTTATAGGGCCCTAGACTACAGATGAACAATATATATATTCATTGTATGGTTTAAGAATTGTTCCAATCTTTTCTAAGTCTCTGCCTCTTATAAAGAAATGGGGTCTGTGAGAAAGCATTACAAAGATGAACAAAGAGCCCTGCAGGGGAGTAGAAGAGATAAGAGGCTAGTCAGACATACCTCTATAAATCAACTTGGAGGAGTGGACATTTACTGCCGAGGCCTTAGAAAACACTGGAACTATTGTATCTCTTGCAAGTTAGTATAGCTGTGTATGCATGGGCTTGGTCTGAGGAGTAGCAGGTAATGACATATGCAATAACATCACAGGGGGTTGACTACAGGCATGATAAAAGCAACTTGGACTTTTCCTATGGGGCAGAACTCATGAGAGACATCAGTTGTATTGGGTGATGTTTGATCTTTGACTTCTGTCTACAGCTGTATTTTGATTAAAATTTATGATTTATAAGTGCACATTCTGAGTGTTTCTTATTTGTTAAGTAAATCAAATGGAGCACAGAAAAACAGTACCTACCTGCAATCTAAAAAATGTTTTCTCAGAACAGGCAATGTTCACTTTTGTTCTCAGAATGAAAAAAAAAAAATTTACCGGTCAGGAAATGTATGGCTTTGTTCCCAGAACCAATGGGAAACCAAAAACATTCTATCCCACAACTTCCAAGGAACCAAATGTGCTAGCTGGGAAGGCCTACACAATGCAACCCTGCATACTGTGAGCTCAGCCCTGTTAGTTTTGTTCAATCGCAGTAGTCTGGAACCAACAGCTTCTACCCCCAAGCCATAAGACAGCTAAATAGTTAATCAAATTGCTACCCGGACTACTATTTATTTCTCATGTTTCAGTGTTGGTCTACACCTGTTATCTGCGAAGCATGTGACAATTTGATTTTGATTTGTCTGTAAACTGTTTTATTGTTTTCATCCTGCCTAGGGCCAGGAGTTTAATTTGAACCTTATGACCTGATTAGAAAACAAATCTGGTCCCATCGTAGCACAGCACAGCTGATGTATTACTATGGCCCTAGGAAAACCATATCCTATTTGTATGATCTACATTTGACATGTTTCTGGTGGTGGGGGATGGGCTTCCATAATGTAAGTGACTCAGTCCAGCAGGCAGCTACTGCGACAATTTCAGAATATAACAGGCTGTTTCTGCAATTTCACTTAACTCAATGAAACACAATTCTTTAAATATCAGGAAAATATCTATACATTTCAGCTGTTTCAAAAACATTGCTCTACTATTACCATTCATGTCATGTAGGATAGTTGGCTCAACTGGACAATTCTGTTTATGCTGCCCTGCTTCAAGCGGTGCAACTGTTGGGCGAGTGTCATGCGCTTCTTCCAGAGATGGTAGTCGAGACGTAGAAAGTACGCAAGTTTGCATTTGAGTAATAGAAAAGCTGATGGTATTTTTATGAAAAGTTTAAGTGTGAAGAGGTTCTAAATCAAAGAGAAATGCCTAATGATAATCAACAAGTTTAATGTCTACTATCAAGTACTATGCCTTGCACCTTGTCTGAGTTGATACATGTGCAGTGTTTTCACACTCACACCCTATTTTGAGACAGTTATTTTTGTTAGATTTAAAAACAATCATCTTTAGATTCTAATGGAAGCTGGTGGTATGTTGTGCGAAATACAAGCATTACATTTCTGTATCGTCCATTGAGTGGGAGTCTATTCTCTTAGTGTGACTATATTAATTTGCATATTTTATTTTATATTTAAAGCATGCTCAAGAGCTTGGCTTGGTTTATAATAATATGTCACCATCAAAACAAAAACAACTCATTGAGGAGAGAATAGAGATCAAAGAAAAGTCAGAAGAGGACAGAATTCACATTTGGTTGCCTGGCAGCAGAACATAATGTTGGTGCCTGTATACAGTATTCTTTTAAAATAAATAAATACCCGTAGAAAATTCTGCCATAGTACATGTCGTGGCATTCAGAATAGTTCCATTTGAGAGTGAAATAATAGTCTTTTGAACAAGGTTTTTGTCATTTCAAGGTTAGTACGTTTTCCAGAAAGCTATTTGTAAGATTTATGTTTGCAGGATAAAGTAGGTAACTATTCTGTTCTCCTCATACTTTCATTTATTCAGAACTGTCTTAAACTGGGCATAAATTGACCAGTGATTTTACTAGTTAACCTCTACTCAGACATTGCCCTAGACATACTTCAGCTTGCAATGTTCTGGAGCATGCATGCCACTTTAAGAAATAACCTTAGCAATGACTTTGGGTCCTGTTGGAGAAAGTGAGATCACTATTGTTCTGATTTTGATCTGATGGGGCAGGGAGGGATATCTGGACAGCTTTCTTGTCACCAGGAACCCTGTGCACCCAAATGGAATCAGAATACCAACTCCTTTCCTCACCCTACCCCTCAGCGGCCACGTCTCAGCTTCCTCCATATATTATTCAGTAAGGCCAGGGGTGAGAGCAGGAGAGAGACTGTGGCAGTGTCCCAAATGGCACCCTATTCCCTATATTGCACTACTTTTGACCAGAGCCCCTGTCAAAAGAAGCAATGCACTAAATAGGAAATAGGGTGCCATTGGGACATAGACACTGTCATAGTGTTGAGGGATAGATGTTAGGTCGGTACAGATGTCTTTGATGACAGCCTCTCTCATGGAGTCATCAGTCTGAATGAGCTTGTACCAGCACATACTCGCATTTGTGCACACACACACACACACTAGCAGCACTGCAGAAACCACAGGGGTCTTCAGGGGCCCTTCAGTAAAGGTCTCTCGCTTTTTGAAGACAGATTAGGTCTGGCCTTTTGGGAGGCGCGGGCATATGGAGTATGTTCTCTATAAATGTCCTTCAAAAGCCTGCGTCTGCTTTCAACATAGTGACAGACAGACAGGAAATCTGCCCTCTTTCACTCTTTAAAAAAAAAAAATGATAAAAGCAAGCTGATGACGTAGGGCTTGATTCAGTTGAACCCATACAGTCGTCATATTAAAAAAGTAGCTGTTTTTCACCAAAGTCACATAGGGGTTTTGGGCTAACCTACTACTGCTGCTACCAGGTACACTCCCTCCTCTTTCTTTCTTTTTTAAGATGGCATATCGGATTGAATTCCAGCCTCAGTCATTGTATGTTATAAATGATAGTGTCATCATTTGAGATCATAGTACTGCATGACAGACAGGACTCTTTGTTGTTTACCATTAATCTCATAAATACGACCCTAGGCAACAGCAGTGACTAGGGTCTGGTGGATATGACATACATACTCTTTTGGTAACTTTAAGGAAAAGGTGGGTCCTCTTCAGACAGACCACTGTCCCAACAAATCATGAGGCAGACATGCAACAATGTCGCAATTCGAAACCAAAGTTGGTAGGCAAAGCATTGGCAGTGATTTTTAGGGAAGATAATTGATGCAAACTAGTGGCAGGTAGCCTAGTGGTTAGAGCGTTTGGCCAGTAACTGAAAGGTTGCTGGATCGAATCCCTGAGCTGACAAGGTAAAAATCTGTTCTGCCCCTGAACAAGGCAGTTAACCCACTCTTCCCCGGTTGGCCGTCATTGTAAATAAGAAATTAGTCTTAACTGACTTGCCTGATTCAATAATGAAAATGTGGTGTGGGGATACACACAGCTACGGCAGTGACTTAGTTCCTCTTATGCCAAACTGATGTTCTATTATGTGCAGACACGTATGCTGGAACATTGGATACTTTGTGGGAGGCAACCAGTCTGCCTATGGAGACTAGTTTACCGTAGGGTCAAGCCTCTCTCGTTGAATGACTGTGAGGGATGGCAGCGTCAAGGATAATCGATACACTCCTAGAACACTCTTATGTCAATGTCAACACCACCGTCCTTTACTAACAATGGATACTAAAGGTGGAGGGGTGGGTGAAAGTAAAACGTGAACCATATCCTGCTCCAACTCTGGCTCCTAAACATTTCAACACTGGTGCTACTGACTGGAATAAAGTCTGGCAGGATTTCAAACCCAACCAATTCATCTCCACCCCCAGTTTCATTAACAGTGTTACATGACCTGGTTATCTAGCCTTGTGACTGCTTTTAGGGTCAGTAGCTATTAGTTGTGTCCCCTGTGTTTTAATGAAATGTGTTGTAAATATGTATTTAGCTTTTTCTGTTTTTTTTTTAAGGAAATGGGTGCTTTGTAATCTCCTCACCTTTCTTCTTTGCTGCACAGGTTATTGCCTTGTCTTGGTCGGGTCGTTATTGTAAAAGAGAATGTGTTCTCAATGACTTGGTTAAATAACGGGGGGAAAATACCATGTAATTAAGGCAATAAATTGAGATTAGTCTGCTAAATACAGCTAATCCCCGGCCCTAGAAGACATATTTAGGGACCATCTACACCCTCTCATGGCTATTATATAGGTAATAGACGAGTGTGACACCAAACTAACGACACTCTTCCTTCTTCAATGCTCCCCAGACACTGCATGAAACATTTCCCTCTCACATACCGCTATTAGCAGCTATTGACCTGGGGACATTTTCCTGGCTTTATTGAAGGGGAAAGAGGGAAAATGGACGTCATTAAAGCCCATTGATTGGGAGAATGTCTGCCTGTGTGAATGTGAGAGCAGTGTGTTGGTTGTCGGGCTGGTTGCTGATGCTGCATTCCCTCAATCCTGATAGGTGATAATGGTTCCAGAACCCTCATGACAGACAGGCTGGATGTCAGTTTGTTGCTTCCGTCCTATCGGGGCGGGATGAGTTGTGGCTCTTCTCTTACTCTGTTTGCTGTGACTGTCCTCCTCTCTCTCTGGTTGGTGCTACTGCTCCTCCTAAGGACCCATCCATCCCTGTGTCTCTCTTCCTCCTCCACCATCCCCTCCTTCTTCCTGCCTCCTCCTCTTTCTCCTCCCTCCCGATACGCACTAATCTCTGCTCTTTCTCTCTGGCTGGTGCTCCTACAGGGGCCAACTCCCTCCCTGTGACTCCTCTTATCGTCCTCCCCTTCCTCCTCCTCTTTCTCCTCGTCCCTCCCCGTACACCCTAGTGTCCGCTCCTTCTCTCTGGCTGGTGTCGCTTGACTCCTAGGGCCTTGCCCGCTTACTGATGGTCCCCACTGGAGTCGTATGTAAATGGCTCTGCTCCCCGTATTCAGCATGTCACTCCCACCATACCCCAGTCCTAATGACTGTGTTTGTGTGTGTCCTCGTCTGTCACTCCTGTCCCATTCCTAATGATTACATGTGACACTCACTCTCTCTCCTACATCAAATCTACATGCTGCATCATCCAGACACCGCCATCCTGCACGCCCACACACACACACAGGCACACACCGCTGCCATCCCGCTGCTATAGTTACCAGATAATGGGAAGAGAAGAGTTGTGTGATGCGACAACTGCTCCCTTCATTACCTTTATTAAAATTGAGCGAAATGAACTCCAATGATCTTTTCCAAGACCACACGCCAACCGTTTAATGATATTATATGTCTCCCTCCTTTCCTTCACTTGTCAGGTAATTGTTTTTGCCTCTCCTCTTGGCTGTTCAAAGGCTATTTGGTGCACAGCTATGTCAGGGCTATTGCAGAAGGCAGTGTGTGTGTGTTTCTGTGCCTGCTTGTGAATGTGTGTGTTATACATTACAGGACCTCACTTGTCGTGCACATCCCCTCTGTTATCAATGAGAGGTATTGTTTCCTGCTTTGTTCAGGAAATGCATCTATTTGTTGTGGAATCAGGAGGGAGGGCAGTTGTTACTTATTTGAAGCATCAAGACAATGTCTCTCCTCTCCCATCACGTCCTGTTATAGGCTGGCAGTCTGTGGTAGATGTTAGAAATGTAATGTCTTATGGAACACCACATCTGTTGCCATTAGTCTATTTTACAACCACTCTGCTCTGCCTCAGAATACAGTGCATTCAGAAAGTATTCAGACCCCTTGACTTTAAAAAAAATATTTTGTTACCATACAGCCTTATTCTAAAATATATTAAATTGTATTTTGTCCCCTCATCTAATACCTAATTTAATTTATGCAGCATTGGAAGTGCCCAAGAACACAGGGGCCTTCATCGTTCTTAAATGGAACAAGTTTGGAACTTCCTACAGCTGGCCGCCCGACCATCATGAGCAATTGGGGGAGACATCTCCCCGCTGATCCTCAACACGGGGGCCCCACAAGGGTGCGTTCTGAGCCCTCTCCTGTACTCCCTGTTCACCCACGACTGCGTGGCCACGCACGCCTCCAACTCAATCATCAAGTTTGCGGACGACACAACAGTGGTAGGCTTGATTACCAACAACGACGAGACGGCCTACAGGGAGGAGGTGAGGGCCCTCGGAGTGTGGTGTCAGGAAAATAACCTCACACTCAACGTCAACAAAACTAAGGAGATGATTGTGGACCTCAGGAAACAGCAGAGGGAACACCCCCCTATCCACATCGATGGAACAGTAGTGGAGAGGGTAGCTAGTTTTAAGTTCCTCGGCATACACATCACAGACAAACTGAATTGGTCCACTCACACTGACAGCGTTGTGAAGAAGGCGCAGCAGCGCCTATTCAACCTCAGGAGGCTGAAGAAATTTGGCTTGTCACCAAAAGCACTCACAAACTTCTACAGATGCACAATCGAGAGCATCCTGGCGGGCTGTATCACCGCCTGGTACGGCAACTGCTCCGCCCTCAACCGTAAGGCTCTCCAGAGGGTAGTGAGGACTGCACAACGCATCACCGGGGGCAAACTACCTGCCCTCCAGGACACCTACACCACCTGTTGTTACAGGAAGGCCATAAAGATCATCAAGGACATTAACCACCCGAACCACTGCCTGTTCACCCCGCTATCATCCAGAAGGCGAGGTCAGTACAGGTGCATCAAAGCTGGGACCGAGAGACTGAAAAACAGCTTCTATCTCAAGGCCATCAGACTGTTAAACAGCCACCACTAACACTGAGTGGCTGCTGCCAACACACTGTCATTGACACTGACCCAACTCCAGCCATTTTAATAATGGGAATTGATGGGAAATGATGTAAATATATCACTAGCCACTTTAAACAATGCTACCTTATATAATGTTACTTACCCTACATTATTCATCTCATATGCATATGTATATACTGTACTCTACATCATCGACTGCATCCTTATGTAACACATGTATCACTAGCCACTTTAACTATGCCACTTTGTTTACTTTGTCTACACACTCATCTCATATGTATATACTGTACTCGATACCATCTACTGTATGCTGCTCTGTACCATCACTCATTCATATATCCTTATGTACATGTTCCTTATCCCCTTACACTGTGTATAAGACAGTAGTTTTGGAATTGTTAGTTAGATTACTTGTTGGTTATCACTGCATTGTCGGAACTAGAAGCACAAGCATTTCGCTACACTCGCATTAACATCTGCTAACCATGTGTATGTGACAAATAAAATTTGATTTGATTTGATTTTGATTTGAGAAGGGCCTTGGTCAGGGAGGTGGCCAAGAACCCGATGGTCACTCTGACAGAGCTTTAGGTGGGATAACCTTCCAGAAGGACAACCATCTCTGCAGCACTCCACCAATCAGCCCTTTATGGTTAAGTGGCCAGACAGAAGCCACTCCTCAGTAAAAGGCACATGACAGCCTGCTTGGAGTTTGCCAAACGACACCTAAAGACTCTCAGACCATGAACTCTTTGTCCTGAATGCCAAGCGTCACATCTGGAGGAAACTTAGCACCGTCCCTACGTTAAAGCATGGTGGTGGCATCAGCGGCATGGACTGGGAGACTAGTCAGGATCGAGGCAAAGATGAATGGAGCAAAGTACAGAGAGATCCTTAATGAAAACCTGCTCCAGAGCGCTCAGGACCTCAGACTGGGGTGGAATTTCACCTTCCAACAGGACAGTGACCCTAAGCACACAGTCAAGTCAATGCAGGAGTGGCTTCGGTACAAGTCTCTGAATGTCCTTGAGTGGCCCAGCCAGAGCCCGGACTTGAAGCTGATCGAACATCTCTGGAAAGACCTGAAAATAGCTGTGCAGCAATGCTCTGCTTCTCAGCCAACCTGACAGAGCTTGAGAGGATTTGCAGAGAAGAATGGGAGAAACTCCCCAAATACAGGTGTGCCATACCCAAGAAGACTCAAGGCTGTAATCGTTACCAAAGGTGCTTCAACAAAGTACTGAGTAAAGGGTCTGAATACTTGCACTACTGCTCAAAAGTTTGGGGTCACTTAGAAATGTCTTTGTTTTTGCAAGAAAACACTTTTTTTGTCCATTAAAATAACATCACATTGATCAGAAATACAGCGTAGACATTGTTAATGTTGTAAATGACTATTGTAGCTTTTTAATGGAATATCTACATATGTGTACAGAGGCCCATTATCAGCAACCATTACTCCTGTGTTCCAAAGGCACGTTGTTTTAACTAATCCAAGTTTCAGAAATTTTAAAAGGATAATTTTTCATTAGAAAGGCCTTTTGCAATTATGTTAGCAAAGCTGAAAACTGTTGTGCTGATTTAAAGAAGCAATAAAACTGGTCTTCTTTAGACTTGTTGAGTATCTGGAGCATCAGCATTTTGTGGGTTCGATTACAGGCTCAAAATGGCCAGAAACAAATACCTTTTTTCTGAAACTCGTCACATGTTCTCATTTACAACTGCGACCTGGCCAATATAAAGCAAAACAGTGCTACAAAAACAACACAGAGTTACACATAAACAAATGTAAATTCAATAATACATTAGAAAAAAATATAAGCAATAAATAGGCCATAGTGGCGAAATAATTACAATTTAGCATTAACACTGGAGTGATAGATGTGCAGATGATGAATGTGCAAGTAGAGATGGTGGGGTGCAAAAGAGCAAGAGCGTAATAAATAATATGGGGATTAGGTAGTTGTATGTGCTATTTACAGATTGGCTGTGTACAGGTACAGTGATCGGTAAGCTTCTCTGACAGCTGATTCTTAAAGTTAGAGGGAGATATAAGACTCCAGGTTCAGCGATTTGTTTTTATTTATTTTTTGCATTTCCTTCCAGTCATTGGCAGCAGAGAACTGAAAGGAAGGGTGACCAAAGGAAGTGTTGGCTTTGGGGATGACCAGTGAAATAAACATGCTGGAGCGTGTGCTACGGATGGGTGTTGCTATGGTGACCAGTGAGCTGAGATAAGGCAGGGCTTTACCTAGCAAAGACTTGTAGATGACCTGGAGCCAGTGGGTATGGTGACGAATATGTAGTGAAGGCCTCACTACATATACGGGTCGCAGTGGTGGATAATATATGGGGCTTTGCTGATAAAACGGATGGCACAGTGATAACTACATCCAGTTTGCTGAGTAGAGTGTTGGAGGCTATTTTGTAAAGGACATTGCCGAAGTCAAGGATCGGTAGGATAGTCTGTTTTACAAGGGTATGTTTAGCAGCATGAGTGGAGGAGGCTTTGTTGTGAAATAGGAAGCCGATTCTAGATTTCATTTTGGATTGGAGATGCTTAATGTGAGTCTGGAAGGAGAGTTTACAGTCTAGCCAGACATTTACATTTAAGTCATTTAGCAGAAGCTCTTATCCAGAGCGACTTACAAATTAGTGCATTCACCTTATGACATCCAGTGGAACAGTCACTTTACAATAGTGCATCTAAATCTTAAAGGGGAGGGGGGGGGTGAGAGGGAATACTTATCCTATCCTAGGTATTCCTTAAAGAGGTGGGGTTTCAGGTGTCTCCGGAAGGTGGTGATTGACTCCGCTGTCCTGGCGTCGTGAGGGAGTTTGTTCCACCATTGGGGGGCCAGAGCAGCGAACAGTTTTGACTGGGCTGAGCGGGAGCTGTACTTCCTCAGTGGTAGGGAGGCGAGCAGGCCAGAGGTGGATGAACGCAGTGCCCTTGTTTGGGTGTAGGGCCTGATCAGAGCCTGGAGGTACTGAGGTGCCGTTCCCCTCACAGCTCCGTAGGCAAGCACCATGGTCTTGTAGCGGATGCGAGCTTCAACTGGAAGCCAGTGGAGAGAATGGAGGAGCGGGGTGACGTGAGAGAACTTGGGAAGGTTGAACACCAGACGGGCTGCGGCGTTCTGGATGAGTTGAAGGGGTTTAATGGCACAGGCAGGGAGCCCAGCCAACAGCGAGTTGCAGTAATCCAGACGGGAGATGACAAGTGCCTGGATTAGGACCTGCGCCGCTTCCTGTGTGAGGCAGGGTCGTACTCTGCGGATGTTGTAGAGCATGAACCTACAGGAATGGGCCACCGCCTTGATGTTGGTTGAGAACGACAGGGTGTTGTCCAGGATCACACCAAGGTTCTTAGCGCTCTGGGAGGAGGACACAATGGAGTTGTCAACCGTGATGGCGAGATCATGGAACGGGCAGTCCTTCCCCGGGAGCTTGAGGTGGTGATCCGTCATCCACACTGATATGTCTGCCAGACATGCAGAGATGCGATTCGCCACCTGGTCATCAGAAGGGGGAAAGGAGAAGATTAGTTGTGTGTCGTCTGCATAGCAATGATAGGAGAGACCATGTGAGGTTATGACAGAGCCAAGTGACTTGGTGTATAGCGAGAATAGGAGAGGGCCTAGAACAGAGCCCTGGGGGACACCAGTGGTGAGAGCGCGTGGTGAGGAGACAGATTCTCGCCACGCCACCTGGTAGGAGCGACCTGTCAGGTAGGACACAATCCAAGCGTGGGCTGCGCCGGAGATGCCCAACTCGGAGAGGGTGGAGAGGAGGATCTGATGGTTCACAGTATCGAAGGCAGCCGATAGATCTAGAAGGATGAGAGCAGAGAAGAGAGAGTTAGCTTTAGCAGTGCGGAGCGCCTCCGTGCTACAGAGGAGAGCAGTCTCAGTTGAATGACTAGTCTTGAAACCTGACTGATTTGGATCAAGAAGGTCATTCAGAGAGAGATAGCGGGAGAGCTGGCCAAGGACGGCACGTTCAAGAGTTTTGGAGAGAAAAGAAAGAAGGGATACTGGTCTGTAATTGTTGACATCGGAGGGATCAAGTGTAGGTTTTTTCAGAAGGGGTGCAACTCTCGCTCTCTTGAAGACGGAAGGGACGTAGCCAGCGGTCAGGGATGAGTTGATGAGCGAGGTGAGGTAAGGGAGAAGGTCTCCGGAAATGGTCTGGAGAAGAGGGGAGGGGATAGGGTCAAGCGGGCAGGTTGTTGGGCGGCCGGCCGTCACAAGACGCGAGATTTCATCTGGAGAGAGAGGGGAGAAAGAGGTCAGAGCACAGGGTAGGGCAGTGTGAGCAGAACCAGCGGTGTCGTTTGACTTAGCAAACGAGGATCGGATGTCGTCGACCTTCTTTTCAAAATGGTTGACGAAGTCGTCTGCAGAGAGGGAGGAGGGGGGGGAGGAGGATTCAGGAGGGAGGAGAAGGTGGCAAAGAGCTTCCTAGGGTTAGAGGCAGATGCTTGGAATTTAGCGTGGTAGAAAGTGGCTTTAGCAGCAGAGACAGAGGAGGAAAATGTAGAGAGGAGGGAGTGAAAGGATGCCAGGTCCGCAGGGAGGCGAGTTTTCCTCCATTTCCGCTCGGCTGCCCGGAGCCCTGTTCTGTGAGCTCGCAATGAGTCATCGAGCCATGGAGCGGGAGGGGAGGACCGAGCCGGCCTGGAGGATAGGGGACATAGACAGTCAAAGGATGCAGAGAGGGTGGAGAGGAGGGTTGAGGAGGCAGAATCAGGAGATAGGTTGGAGAAGGTTTGAGCGGAGGGAAGAGATGATAGGATGGAAGAGGAGAGAGTAGCGGGGGAGAGAGAGCGAAGGTTGGGACGGCGCGATACCATCCGAGTAGGGGCAGTGTGGGAGGTGTTGGATGAGAGCGAGAGGGAAAAGGATACAAGGTAGTGGTCGGAGACTTGGAGGGGAGTTGCAATGAGGTCAGTGGAAGAACAGCATCTAGTAAAGATGAGGTCGAGCGTATTGCCTGCCTTGTGAGTAGGGGGGGGAGGTGAGAGGGTGAGTTCAAAAGAGGACAGGAGTGGAAAGAAGGAGGCAGAGAGGAATGAGTCAAAGGTAGACGTGGGGAGGTTAAAGTCGCCCAGAACTGTGAGAGGTGAGCCGTCCTCAGGAAAGGAGCTTATCAAGGCATCAAGCTCATTGATGAACTCTCTGAGGGAACCTGGAGGGCGATAAATGATAAGGATGTTAAGCTTGAAAGGGCTGGTAACTGTGACAGCATTGAATTCAAAGGAGGCGATAGACAGATGGGTAAGGGGAGAAAGAGAGAATGACCACTTGGGAGAGATGAGGATCCCGGTGCCACCACCCCGCTGACCAGAAGCTCTCGGGGTGTGCGAGAACACGTGGGCGGACGAAGAGAGAGCAGTAGGAGTAGCAGTGTTGTCTGTGGTGATCCATGTTTCCGTTAGTGCCAAGAAGTCGAGGGACTGGAGGGAGGCATAGGCTGAGATGAACTCTGCCTTGTTGACCGTAGATCGGCAGTTCCAGAGGCTACCGGAGACCTGGAACTCCACGTGGGTCGTGCGCGCTGGGACCACCAGATTAGGGTGGCCGCGGCCACGCGGTGTGGAGCGTTTGTATGGTCTGTGCAGAGAGGAGAGAACAGGGATAGACAGACACATAGTTGACAGTCTACAGAAGAGGCTACGCTAATGCAAAGGAGATTGGAATGACAAGTGGACTACACGTCTCGAATGTTCAGAAAGTTAAGCTACGTAGCAAGAATCTTATTGACTAAAATGATTAAAATGATACAGTACTGCTGAAGTAGGCTAGCTGGCAGTGGGTGCGTTGTTGACACTACACTAATCGAGTCGTTCCGTTGAGTGTAATAGTTTCTACAGTGCTGCTATTCGGGGGCTAGCTGGCTAGCTAGTAGTGTTGTTTACGTTACGTTGCGTTAAAAGAACGACAATAGCTGGCTAGCTAACCTAGGTATTTGTAGTTGTCCACATATTCTAAGCCAGAACCGTCCAGAGTAGTGATGCTAGTCGGGCTGGAGGGTGTAGGCATCAATCGGTTGAAGAGCATGCACTTAGTTTTACTAGCATTAAAAGCAGTTGGAGGCCACAGAAGGATTGTTGTATGGCGTTGAAGCTCGTTTGGAGATTTGTTAGCATAGTGTCCAAAGAAGGGTCAGATGTAAACAGAATGGTGTCGTCTGCGTAGATGTGGATCAGAGAATCACCAGCAGCAAGAGCGACACCATTGATGTATACAGAGAAAAGAGTCGGCCCAAGAGTTGATCCCTGTGGCACCCCCATAGAGACTGCCAGAGGTCCGGAACAACAGGCCCTCCGATTTGACACTGAACTCTATCTGAGAATTAGTTGGTGAACCAGGTGAGGCAATCATTTGAGAAGTCAAGGCTATTGAATCTGCCAATAAGAATGCGGTGATTGACAGAGTCGAAAGCCTTGGCCAGGTCATTGAAGACAAATCAAATCCAAATCATATTTATTTGTCACATACACATGGTTAGCAGATGGGTGAGGGTAGCGAAATGCTTGTGCTTCTAGTTCCGACAATGCAGTAATAACCAACGAGTAATCTAACCTAACAATTCCAAAACTACTACCTTATACACAAGTGTAAAGGGATAAGAATATGTACATAAAGATATATGAATGAGTGATGGTACAGAACGGCATAGGCAAGATGCAGTAGATGGTATCGAGTACAGTATATACATATGAGATGAGTAATGTAGGGTATGTAAACAAAGTGGCATAGTTTAAAGTGGCTAGTGATACATGTATTACATAAAGATGCAGTAGATGATAGAGTACAGTATATACATATACATTGGAGATGAATAATGTAGGGTATGTAAACATTATATTAAGTAGCATTGTTTAAAGTGGCTAGTGATATATTTTCCATCAATTCCCATTATAAAGTGGCTGGAGTTGAGTCAGTGTGTTGGCAGCAGCCACTCAATGTTAGTGGTGGCTGTTTAACAGTCTGATGGCCTTGAGATAGAAGCTGTTTTTCAGTCTCGGTCCCAGCTTTGATGCACCTGTACTGACCTCGCCTTCTGGATGATAGCGGGATGAACAGGCAGTGGCTCGGGTGGTTGTTGTCCTTGATGATCTTTATGGCCTTCCTGTGACATCGGGTGGTGTAGGTGTCCTGGAGGGCAGGTAGTTTGCCCCCGGTGATGCGTTGTGCAGACCTCACTTCCCTCTGGAGAGCCTTACGGTTGTGGGCGGAGCAGTTGCCGTACCAGGCGGTGATACAGCCCGACAGGATGCTCTCGATTGTGCATCTGTAGAAGGTTGTGAGTGTTTTTGGTGAATTTCTTCAGCCTCCTGAGGTTGAAGAGCCGCCTTCTTCACGATGCTGTCTTCAGTTTAAAACTTACTACCCTCTCCACCACTGTCCCATCGATGTGGATAGGGGGGTGCTCCCTCTGATGTTTCCTGAAGTCAACAATCATCTCCTTAGTTTTGTTGACGTTGAGTGTGAGGTTATTTTCCTGACACCACACTCCGAAGGCCCTCACCTCCTCCCTGTAGGCCGTCTCGTCGTTGTTGGTAATCAAGCCTACCACTGTAGTGTCGTCCGCAAACTTGATGATTGAGTTGTAGGCGTGCGTGGCCATGCAGTCGTGGGTGAACAGGGAGTACAGGAGAGGGCTCAGAACGCACCCTTTTAGGGCCCCAATGTTGAGGATCAGCGGAGGTGGAGATGTTGTTACCTACCCTCACCACCGGGGGTCGGCCCGTCAGGAAGTCCAGTACCCAGTTGCACAGGGCGGGGTCGAGACCCAGGGTCTCGAGCTTGATGACGAGTTTGGAGGGTACTATGGTGTTAAATGCTGAGCTGTAGTCAATGAACAGCATTCTCACATAGGTATTCCTCTTGTCCAGATGGGTTAGGGCAGTGTGCAGTGTGGTTGAGATTGCATCGTCTGTGGACCTATTTGGGCGGTAAGCAAATTGGAGTGGATCTAGGGTGTCAGGTAGGGTGGAGGTGATATGGTCCTTGACTAGTCTCTCAAAGCATTTCATGATGACGGAAGTGTGCCACGGGGTGGTAGTCATTTAGCTCAGTTACCTTAGCTTTCTTGGGAACAGGAACAATGGTGGCCCTTTTGAAGCATGTGGGAACAGCAGACTGGGATAAGGATGGTTGAATATGTCCGTAAACACACCAGCCAGCTGGTCGCATGCTCGGGTGCGGCTGGGGATGCCGTCTGGGCCTTCAGCCTTGCGAGGGTTAACACGTTTAAATGTTTTACTCACGTCGGCTGCAGTGAAGGAGAGTCCGCATGTTTTGGTAGCGGGCCGTGTCAGTGGCACTGTATTGTCTTCAAAGCGGGCAAAAAACGTTATTTAGTCTGCCTGGGAGTAAGACATCCTGGTCCGTGACAGGGCTGGTTTTCTTTTTGTAATCCGTGATTGACTGTAGACCCTGCCACATGCCTCTTGTGTCTGAGCCGTTGAATTGCTACTCTACTTTGTCTCTATACTGACGCTTAGCTTGTTTGATTGCCTTGCGGAGGGAATAGTTACACTGTTTCTCTTCGGTCATGTTTCCGGTCACCTTGCCCTGATTTAAAAGCAGTGGTTCGTACTTTCAGTTTCACGCGAATGCTGCCATCAATCCACGGTTTCTGGTTTGGGAATGTTTTAATCGTTGCTATGGGAATGACATCTTCAATGCACGTTCTAATGAACTCGCACACCGAATCAGCGTATTCGTCAATGTTGTTGTTCACCGCGATGCGGAACATATGCCAGTCAACTTGATGGAAGCAGTCTTGGAGTGTGGAATCAGATTGGTTGGATCAGCGTTGAACAGACCTCAGCACGGGAGCTTCTTGTTTTAGCTTCTGCCTGTATGCAGCGAGCAACAAAATGGAGTCGTGGTCAGCTTTTCCGAAAGGAGGGCGGAGGAGGGCCATACATGCGTCGCGGAAGTTAGAATAGCAATGATCCAAGGTTTTACCAGCCCTGGTTGCGCAATCGATATGCTGATACAATTTAGGGAGTCTTGTTTTCAGATTAGCCTTGTTAAAATCCCCAGCTACAATGAATGCAGCCTCAGGATATGTGGTTTCCAGTTTGCAAAGAGTCAAATAAAGTTTGTTCAGAGCCATCGATGTGTCTGCTTGGGGGGGAATATATACGGCTGTGATTATAATCAAAGAGAATTCCCTTGGTAGATAATGCGGTTGACATTTGATTGTGAGGAATTCTAAATCATGTGAACAGAAGGACTTGAGTTCCTGTATGTTGTTGTGACCACACCACATCTCGTTAACCATAAGGCATACGCCCCCGCCCCTCTTCTTACCAGAAAGATGGCTGCACCGATTCCGTTAGCATCTCTCGAGTGAGTCATGTTTCTTTGAAGCAAAAAAAACGTTATAGTCTCTAATGTCTCTCTGGAAGGCAACCCTTGCTCGGATTTCATCAACCTTGTTGTCAAGAGACTGGACATTGGCGAGAAGTATGCTCGGGAGTGGTGCGCGATGTGCCCGTCTCCGGAGCCAGACCAGAAGACCGCTTCGTTTACCTCTTTTACGACGTCTTTGTTTTGGGTCGCAGGCTGGGATCCAATCGGTTGTCCTGGGTGAAAGGCAGAACACAGCATTCGTTCCGGGAAAGTCATATTCCTGGTCATACTGATGGTGAGTTGACGTTGCTCTTATATTCAGTAGTTCTTCCCGACTATATGTAATGAAACCTAAGATGACCTGGGGTACCGATGTAAGAAATAACATGTAAAAAAAAAAAAAATGCATAGTTTCCTAGGAATGCGATGCGAGGCGGCCATCTCTCTCGGCGCCGGAAGAACCGCACAATGGCGGTTATGATATCGTTTAGGTCCTTGAGTGTGGCTGAGGTGAACCCATGACCAGCTCGGGAACCAGATTGCATAGTGGAGAAGGTACAGTGGGATTCTAAATAGTTGGTGATCTGTTTGTTAACTTGGCTTATGAAGATTTTAGAAAGGCAGGGCCTGATGGATATAGGTCTATAACAGTTTGGAGATAACAGATATAGGTCTATAACAGTATAACAGTCTTGAGTACCTCCCCCTTTGAAGAGGGTTATGACCGTGGCAACTTTTTAATCTTTGGGGATCTCAGACGATACGAAAGAGAGGTTGAATAGGCTAGTAATAGGGGTCGCAACAATTTTGGCTGATCATTTCAGAAAGAGAGGTTCTAGATTGTCTAGCCCAGCTGATTTGTAGGGATCCAGATTTTGCAGCTCATTCGGAACATCAGCTGTCTGGATTTGGGTGGAGAAGCGGTGAGGGACTTTTGGGCAAGTTGCTGTAGGGAGTGCTGAGATGTTGGCCGGGGTAGGGGTAGCCAGGGCGAAAGCATGGCCAGCTGTAGAAAAATGCTTATTGAAATGATTGATTATCATAGATTTATCTGAATTTTTTTTTCTGTGACAGTGTTTCCTATCCTCAGTGCTTTGGGCAGCTGGGAGCAGGTGCTCTTATTCTCCATGGACTTGTGTCCCAAAACTAATTAATGCTACAGGATGCACATTTCTGTTTGAAAAAACTAGCCTTAGCTTTCCTAACTGACTGAGTATAATGGTTCCTGACTATTCGATGCTAATGCAGAATGCCACAGGATGTTTTTGTGCTGGTCAAGGGCAGTCAAGTCTGGGATGAACCATCTGTTTTTAGTTCAACATTTTTTGGAATGGGGCATGCTTATTTAAGATGGTGAGGAAAGCACTTTTGAAGAGCAACCAGGCGTCCTCTAATGACAGGATGAGGTCAATATCCTTCCAGGATACCCGGGCCAAGGTCGATTAGAAAGGCCTACTCGCTGAAGTGTTTTAGGGAGTGTTTGACAGTGATGAGAGGTGGTCGTTTGACTGCGGACCCATTACGCATGCAGGCAATGAGGCAGTGATCGCTGATATCCTGGTTGAAGACAGCAGAGGTGTATTTAGAGGGCGAGTTGGTCAGGATGATATCTAAGAGGGTGCCCATGGTTTTGGATTTAGGGTTGTACCTGGTAGGTTCCTTGATCATTTTTGTGAGATTGAGGACAACTATCTCAGATTGTAGGACAACCGAGGTGTTAAGCATGTCCCAGTTTAGGTCACCTAACAGTACGAACTCTGAAGATCGATGGGGGCCATCAATTCACATATGGTGTCCAGGGCACAGCTGGGGTGTCTATAAAAAGTAGCAATGGTGAGAGACTTGTTTCTGGAACGGTGGATTTTTAAAAGTAGAAGCTCAAAGTTTTTGGGCACAGACCTGGATAGTATGACAGAACTCTGCAGGCTATCTCTGCAGTAGATTGCAACTCCACCCCCTTTGGCGGTTCTATCTTGTCGGAAAATGTTATAGTTAGGGGTGGAAATTTCAGGATTCTTTGGTGGCCTTCCTAAGCCAGAATTCAGACACGGCTAGGACATCCGGGTTGGCGGAGTGTGCTGAAGCAGTGAAAAATAAACTTAGGGAGGAGGCTTCTAATGTTAACATGCATGAAACCAAGGCTTTTACAGTTACAGAAGTCAAAAAATGAGAGTGCCTGGGGAATGGGAGTGATGCTGGGGGCTGTAGGGCCTGGGTTAACCTCTACATCACCAGAGGAACAGAGGAGGAGTAGGGTAAGAGTATGACTAAAGGTAATATTAACTGGTCGTCTATTGCGTTCGGAACAGAGTCTAAGTAGCACATTTCTGAGCATGGAAGTATCGATTCAAGGCATAATGTACAGACAAGGGTATGGTAGGATGTAAGTACAGTGGAGGTAAACCTAGGCGTTGAGTGAGGATGAGAGAGGTTTTGTCTCTAGAGGCACCATTTAAGCCAGGTGAGATCACCGCATGTGTTGGGGGTGGAACAAAATGGCTAGCTAAGGCATATTGAGCAGCGCTGGAATCTCTACAGTGAAATAAGACAATCACTAACCAAAACGGCAGTAGACAATGCATACGAAGAAAGCGATATATACAGGGGACGGGACAAGACAAACAAAACAGGACTGCTCCGCCATCTTGTAAGTCAATATCTCAGATTGGCTAATAAAAATGAAAGATTAAGATGGGCAATAGAACACAGACACTGGACAGAGGAACTCTGCCTAGATGGCCAGCATCCCGGAGTCGCCTCTTCACTGTTGACATTGAGACGGGTGTTTTGCGGGTCCTATTTAATGAAGCTGCCAGTTGAGGACTTGTGAGGTGTCTGTTTCTGGCACCATCCGTCTGTTGAAACTATTGATTGAGGCTGTTTTAATGATACTGCTGTGTAATTATTGTTGACATGGTTGCAAAATTGTGCTGTTTATATGCAGTGTAAGCACTTGGATGAGTTTACTCAGGGATATTTCACTGGTGTTTGTGTTCTTACCAACCAGCTTGTCTGCTGCACTGCCTGTGAACAAAGCACTTCAAACAAACATATTGCCATATATTTACAGGCAGAGCATATGCCATGTCTTAATTCTTAGCCAAATGTCCTCATTTTTGATATTTTGTATATAAAGATGATACAATAGACGCTCTGTCATTTTAGGCAGCTGATGATTATCTTGGAAAACGTGGTAGATTATGTTGAATAAATCTCAGCAAACTCTTGCATCAAATCGAGGAGGAAAGCCACGGTTCTTGCATGGATGTAAGATAAGTTGATTGTGCAGTGCACACTCATTATTTCACCTTCAGACACATCTGGAAAAGCAAACACCATAATAATTAGAAATAAATTGGTTGTGATTGTAGTGTGCTATGAAAACACTCCCTATGGAAGCCTCTGTCTGAAGTGTAAATGTTATAGCACAGACAGATATACTAGTATGTTTAACCCCTCTCTTTTTTGACCTTCTTCCCCCTTTACACCTGGTTACTCTGCTAGCCTAATAATCCAGTCTATTTATGATTCAGTCTACAAATCTCATTCGCAGAAAAGTTGACTACAGTATATGGTAATGGAACCAGCAGGCTACCTGTTTTGTCTCTTTTTCCTTCTCTCTCCTTCTCTTAAACCACCAGTGTTTGTCCCCTCCCACCGGTCCTCCCATGTGAATACACCCGGGGCCTGTAAGCATCCCAGCCTGGACATTAGCAGGACTGATGGCATGGCAGAGAGGCTCCCAGGGCCTCCTAATCACACACACATTATTGGTCCATTTCTCAACTATCCGTGAAAAGAAAAGCTAGCGTCAGCATCATTATAGTTTGTCACTAACTCACCAGACTAAAGAGTGTGTGTGTGTGTGTGTGTAACAGAAGAGCAAGATTATTCATTTAAGGATCTTTCAATATAGTTCAATATTTAAATATTCAGTTTCAATATGGTAGATATTGCTTTCATTGTCTGTGTATCAAGTTTACAAACTATCATTTCATGTTTATCAAAGTTTCAAATTCAACTTCTCAGATGCAGTTTTCAAATTCAGTTCTCTAAATTCAGATTCAAAGCCAGAGACAACGTCCCGGTACTTTGCAAGCCAGGACATGTAGAGGAGAACAGATAGATTCAAACGCTCACTGTCGTAAGTTTCTGAAGCCAAGGTGGCATGTTCAATTTATTTTCCTTCAATTAATTTGGCTCTAGTGTTTGATACATTTTGGCTAGGAACTATTCCTGAAAGCTACTACTCTCTGGAGCAAGGACGTGCCTTCTGTTCCCTTCTATGATGGCATGCTGCGTTAGAAAACTCAAATCTGGCCCCTATAAGAATATAGTTGAAATGCCCAGTTATAGTCCTTCTAAGGATAGCCTCTCCACTACCTATTTAATCTTGTTCTTGTGATTGACTGGGTTCGAACCAGGTCTCCTGCATGTCACTAGGCTGTGTTAGCCCCATGATGGTTTGTAAACAATGAATGCAATAATTACCATATTGAAACTGAATATAGAAATATCAAATTTGAATATTCAATCAAATATAGATTTTGAAAACTGAATGCAAAATTAATTCAATTCAGTCTCAAATGATGAAATACTAGTCAAATTTATGATATTTATAAATTTGTGCATTAAACATTCAAACATATTAAATTAAAATTCAATATCCTAATACAAATTATAAATTATAAAATTCAAACACAATTTCTGTTGGCACTGAAATTGCTCCATATATGTGCCTCTAAACTAGCATTTAGCCGTATGTAGTTAGACCTATGTAGTTAGACCTAGCCTGTTTGTTTGTATATTTCTTTGATCTTTAAAAATACATGCAAGATGTATTCAAAGAACACCACATGTATGCCTATGGCAGCATATAGATCAATGTAGCGTACAATGTAATCAACATTGAACACTGGCATGATAGTTTTTCTGAAATTATGCCATTAAGAATAACAAGATCAAGGCAAATAATCTCTCATATTTGATAACTGCAATTATCACTTTGAAGAAAAAAAACACCATGCACAACCCTGAGGGAAATAATATATTCATGTGTAATATTTCAGATTGGTATTTTATCATTGAAAGTGTAGCACAAAGTATTTGATTAAGATCTGAAGCTTTGCATTACTTGAATATAAGCAGGACCACATCTTAAAACATTTTCAGACAACTCGATTGAAAGTTTCAGAAATATATTTGTTGTTGCAGACAATGCGAGTAAACAGCCATGTTAAATTGACAACAATTTCCTAGTCCATTTAGCTACTCTGTAAGAGTGGGGTAGCTAAATGTGTAGATATACACCAATTTGCCACACTATTTTAGCTGAATTCGTTGTTTGTTTTAGGTCGGATATTGGTGTGTGTCTTTGTAGCCTCTTTAGAACCCAGCGCAACAGTTTCAACAACTGCATATTCCATGAAAATAAAAAATGTGCTCCCTGATAACTCCCTAAAGTCATAGTTAACACCCTTGAAGTGTTGTGTGTTGATAGATAAACGCAGATCTCTCGCTGCCAAAGTCTCAGCCGCATTTCAGCACCAAGGACAATGGTGCTGTTGCAATCAGCTTGCGTTGTTTATTTCTCCCTTGAGTGCTTATACACAACATATGGATCAACTTTATGACCCGGCACCAGCTGTTGCTCCCGAGTCCCGAGACACTCGAGGCATGTAGGAGATGTAACTAGAGTTCCTCCCATCTGCATGGTCTTATAAATGACTATAACATCTATAATGTGTTGTGTATCTACTGTAGGCCTATATATCGCTATGTTTTCTACAAACAGGTCGCTGCATTTTTCGTCCTTCAAACAATAGCACATGATATGCAGAGAGTAAATCACAGAGAAATGTTGTTTTTATTACATTATTAGTGACTGAATGTCATTCTTTCCCCACCCCTCTCGCACTCTGTCTGTCTCTCTCTCTTTCTCTCTCTCCCTCCCTCTCTTTCTGTGTCTCTCGCTATCTCTGTCAGTAGCTGTTTCCATTCACTTGTGCAGTGATTTTTAGTCGACATTTAGAAAGTTCCCATAGAAAATAGATGCAACAATTCCCTGCTAGGGTGTGTTTCAAATGTAACTATCTTGTGTCGACCAAAACAGCTGGACATAATGGCGTCACACCTATAAAAAAAAACACCTAGTGTCAAATAGAAATGTAGTGGTTGAAGAGTTTCCATGACCCATTTAGGCAAATTACGCATTTAAAAAATTGTCCATAGCCTGTATGCCCTCCCACCTCTCTGTTCCATATCTCAGGTAGCCTGCGAAAGCCAGCAAGGATAGAATGCAATAATTGACAAAGATTTGCCATATTCTAATAATTCTCATGTGCCAAAGGAACTTGCACTCCTCTAGATCTGAAATAATTGGATGGTGAAACTTGCCAACCAACCAGAAAAGAAAGACAAAGTAATTCCGGCATTCTTGAAAGTCAGGACAATCCTTGCCCTGCAAGGAAACTTTTATTTTTCATAGTTGAAAAAATGTATTTCGCAAGCAGTAGGCATTTAGAGTTAAATGTGGAGTGGGGCTTTATAGTTACGTTTGACATCATATGACCCACTTTAAATGAATTCAGCCCCCCCAAAAATCAATAAACACCATTCCATCATAATTTGTCACAATAAAGAAGGTTCGATAAAATTAAAATCCACCCCTTTCAACATTTTGTTGATCTTTAGAAAAATTGCTTTTGTAGAATAAACCTGGGTCAATGGAAACCTGCCTACTGTCTCTGCCCCCCCCCCAACTCTCTCAAGAGATACAATGCTTATGCAATAACAGACTCAAACTTAGTTGAGATAAGTAAACCATGCTGTCAAATGTAGATTTTGTGTTTTGTTTAGAGCACTCTACTCCCTGCTTAACAATAGCCTAAAGATGCATGATGGATTATGGTGTCTAGCTAGTCTATAAGGGCACAAGGCGAGACCCAGATGCAGACACAGGAGGCAGATGGTTAGAGTCCAAGATGTTTATTAACAATCCAAAAGGGGAGGGCAAGAGAATGGTCGTGGACAGGAAATAAGTCAAAACCAGTTCAGAGTTCCAGAGGTAAAGAATGGCAGGCAGGCTCGAGTTCAGGGAAGGCAGAATGGTCAGGCAGGCGGGAACGGAGTCCAGAAAAACAGGCAAAGGTCAAAACCAGGAGGACTAGTAAAGAGAGAATTAGAAAAGGAGCACGGGAAAAACACACTGGTGGACTTGAACATACAAGATGAACTGGCACAGAGAGACAGGAAACACAGGGATAAATACACCAGGGAAAATATGCGACACCTGGAGGGAATGGAGACGATCACAAGGGCAGGTGAAACAGATCAGGGCGTGACATAGTCAAGTATTTTGCTCTGCTACCAAGAATGAGAACTGCAATTGTTCATGAACATGAGCTAAGCGTTCTCCTTTTGCCTACAGGGACAAAAACATAAATCTCGTGTTAGATTGCCATTTGAAGTCATTGCCCCCTCCCTACTCCCTGCTTCCTAACTCACTGCAGCGACTTCAAAACATTATCAACAATCGCAGCCGAGTGTGTCTTCGCACGGTTCCAACGGGAGTTTTAATCAGTGCAAGATAAAAGAGGAAATGCTTGACAAAGTAACAGGCTCTTATAATTTGATTTGTTTGCTCTGGAGATGAGCGGGAACACTTTTTTTCTCTCTTTCTGCTCATAAATGAGAGCTTTTATCTCCCGCCAGAGATGGGGACAGAAAACGGCACAAAGCAACAAAATAACAATCGGACCACTCAGTGTATTAGTGTTAGCAGTGGCGGCTGCCCAAACATGTTAGGCACTTGTGTTTTTGCAAACACAACACAGCAAGCCGATTAGCTGTAGTCTTTCCAGATTAGTTTAGTGTGTTTCATATCTCTAATGTTCCTGTTAATCACTTGAATGACCAAAATGTTTTATTTTGTTTACAGCAAAGAGAGGGCATTTTCAGTTTACAATAGAATGACAAACCAACAAATGGGGCTCATCCCACGATGATACTGTATAAAGTAACTATAGGCCAATAGCTACATAAGCTGTTTGAGTTATGCTGTGATTTAAGGACTTACAGCATTTTGCAATAGAAAACAAAGCGTGAAAAATCATCCCACATGATCATATGAAGCAGCTAGAAGCCTACATATTGTCTTTAATCTTGTTGTCCCCTCCCATGTTCAAGTGAAACCTCTGCCATTTATATCTAGTCTCTCAGATCAAAAATTGAGAAAACGTGTGACTAAAACTGAATGAAAAGAACAAACTACTATGAAACAAAGATCAATTATATAGAGAATGGTAGTAAAAAAAAAGCTTTGAAGTACCTTAAATGAAATTGCTTTTTGATGTTTTTTTTATTGCTAATATTAGCAAACTTAGGCATGACATGCCAGCAACAAACGCTGACTCTACACATCCAAGAATAACTGACCAAATTATGAAAGACAAGCATTGTAATTTTGAATTACGTAAAGTGAGTGTGGAAGAGGTTAAAAAAGTATTGTTGTCTATCAACAATGACAAGCCAACAGGGTCTGACAACTTGGATAGAAAATTACTGAGCATAATAGTGGACAATATTGCCACACCTTTAATCTAAGCCTACAAGAAAGTGTGTGCCATCAGGCCTGGAGGGAAGCAAAAGTCATTCAGCACTTTCAGCACGGTTATAGAGAAGGGCATTCAACATGCACAGCACTTACACTTTTGACTGATGATTGGCTGAAAGAAATCCATGAATAAAAGATTGTGGGACCTGTTTTGTTAGACTTCAGTGCGGCTTTTGACATTATCCATCATAGTCTGCTGCTGGAATAATGGATGTGTTATGGCTTTACACCCCCTGCTACATTGTGGATAAAGAGTTACCTGTCTAACAGAACACAGAGATAGAATCAGGTAAAGGTATAATCTAGGTAGAATCATGCATTCCTCAGGGCAGCTGTCTAGACCCCTTACTTTTTAAAATATTTACTAATGACATGCCATTAGTAAATGCTTTGAGTAAAGCCAGTGTGTCTATATATGCGGATGACTCAACACTATACAAGTCAGCTACTACAGCAAGTGAAATCACTGCAACACTTAACAAAGAGCTGCAGTCAGTTTCAGAATGGATGGCAAGAAATAAGTAACGAAAAGCATTGAATTTGGGACAAATCATTCACTAAACGCTAAATCTTATCTAAATCTTGTAATGAATTATGTGGAAATTGAGCAAGTTGAGGTGACTAAACTGCTTGGAGTAACCCTGGATTGTAAACTGTCATGGTCAAAACATGTTTTATTTATTCATTTTTATTTCACCATTATTTAATCAGGTAGGCCAGTTGAGAACAAGTTCTCATTTACAACTGCGACCTGGCCAAGATAAAGAAAAGCAGTGTGACAAAAACAACAACACCGAGTTACACATAAACAAACATACACTCAATAACACAAAAGAAAATAAAGAAAAATATATATGTACAGTGTGTGCAAATGTAGAAGAGTAGAGAGGTAGGCAATAAATTGGCCCATCTTTTTTTTACCCAACTTTTATCCTAAATCCAAACTAAAGTGCCCAGTGGGGAGAGACTGCAGTGAAAAAGCATGTTTGGGGATGGGCAGTATTGGATTAAAAAGTTCATCAAACTTAGTCCCTACGACAACATCTGTTCCCAACTCTCATCATTCATTCTGATTATTCAATACCGAATAGATGAATAGTTGTTTTGTTCTCTTATTTAAGAAATAACTATGCAGTTAAAATATTAGAGAACTATCTTTGTCCCATTTGTTGTTATCTGATCCCAGATCAGTTGTTCCTGTCAATCAGAGCAGCTTAAAAGTGTTCCTGAGGTACTCTGTCTGAATCCCAATTGACACGCTATTCCCAATATACTTTTGAACAGAGCCCATACTATATAGGGAATAGGGTACAATTTGTGAGGCACTTGGCACACACATTAGGCTCAGAGTAGCCCTCACTGATTCAAGAAATAGGAAAGGCCAATGGCTGTTTTTAAGTATTTGCTTCTGTTGTCTGCTACATTCTCAACCTCTTAAACCTCAAGGCACGGAAGGAAAATAGCAGGATCTTTAATGGAATTTGTGAAACCATAAATAGCACAGGGGCGGCTGTAACTCTTGCTTTCTTTCTGGACATACTTTGTCTTACGCTTCCATTAAAGTAGTCCAAAATAGCTCAGTTAAAGCCCATCAAAGACGAGTCTGGGATTTGCCAGGGTATAGTTCTTAAGAGGGGCCATGAGCAATCGTTCCCATTATTAAAGCTGCATTTTCTCGTGGTAATGTGTTTCCTCAGGACAAATCCAGCTGAGCAAATGATTCCCCACCATGAGTAGGGTTATGGGTTTGTACTCTAGCTAGCTATACCCACCTTGGTGACTGCTCTGTTGGTTATGTAAGCAGCTCCCTTTCTATTGATCCAAGTTCTCACCCTCGAGGTCAGTCCCACAGAACATACCACTCTTTAAAACCTCACCACTCTCTTTTTCATCAGGCTGTGTGGGTTGTGTTGATGTGCCATTGAGGGGCCCAGTCGAGAGGTCATAGGCACCAGAAGATAATTTCTCTCTCCAATGAGATGGCCTCTTATGAAACAGTGTTCCGCTAATGACAATATACACAGCGATCAGGCTAGTTCCACCAGGTTAACACACGGTGTATTTGTGTCACAGGACCAGGCTAATAATTACTCATTATGTAACTAGATTGCTCTCATAAGGGGGATGAATGTTGAGTACTTTGTATATAATTTTCTACCTACATAAAGGAAGCAGTGCTGTGGGAATGTAGCTGTATAACTGTAGAAGTAGTCTCGTCCACCAGCCGGCTTACTTTTAATGCACGCAGCAATTAGGTTGAGGTTACTATACAAGTACTGTATTTCAGTTCTGTACTCAGGTACTCAATTAAAATGAGAAAAACACAACATTACCAGCTGGAGTGCTTGCGTCCATCTCAATATTACAGGTTATATTTGATCCCCAATTGTACAGTCTCTGTCATACTCTGGACATCTGCAGTTTGGACACCTACTCATTCAAGAGTTTTTATTTATTTTTTACATTGTAGAATTGTGAAGACATCAAAACTATGAAAGTGTGTTAAACAAATCAAAATATATTTAATATTTTTGATTCTTCAAAGTAGCCACCCACTCTTGGCATTCTCTCCACCAACTTCATGGGGAATGCTTTTCCAACAGCCTTGAAGGAGTTCCCACATATGCTGAGCACTTGTTGGCTGCTTTTCCTTCACGCTGCTTTTCCTTCACTCTCTCACATAACAGTACCTTCTACGCATAAACACAGGAACAATACTGACTGAGGAAAGAACCAGGGAGTGACAGATATAGGGGAGGTAATCAGGAAGGTGATGGAGTCCAGGTGAGTATCATGATAACGTGCAGGTGTGCGTAATGATTGATGCCAGGTGTGCGTAATGATGAATCCCAGGACCGGTGGTTAATAGCTGTTGCTCGTGTTTCTTGGCCCAAGCAAGTCTCTTGTTTTTATTGGCGTCCTTTAGTAGTGGTTTCTTTGCAGCAATTCGACCATGTGGCCTGATTCATGCAGTCTCCTCTGAACAGTTGATGTTGAGATGTGTCTGTTACTTGTACTCTGTGAAGCATTTATTTGGCCTGCAATCTTAGATGCAGTTAACTCTAATCAACTTATCCTCTGCAGCAGAGGTAACTCTGGGTCTTCCGTTCCTGTGGTGGTCTTCATGAGAGCCAGTTTCATCATAGCGCTTGATGGTTTTTGCGACTGCACTTGAAGAAACTTCCAAGGTTCTTGAAATTTTCCTCATTGACTGACCTTCATGTCTTAAAGTAATGATGTACTGTCATTTCTCTTTGTTTATTTGAGCTGTTCCATAATATGGACTTGGTATTTTACCACATATGACTATCTTCTGTATACAACCCCTACCTTATCACAACACAATTGATTGGCCCAAACGCATTAGGAAGGAAAGAAATTCCACAAATGAACTTTTAAGAGGGCACACCTGTTAATTGAAATGCATTCCAGGTGACTATCTCATGAAGCTGGTTAAGAGAATGTGCAAAGCTGTCATCAAGGCAAAGGGTAGCTACTTTGAAGAATCTCAAATCTCAAATATATTTTGATTTGTTTAATACTTTTGGTTACTACATGAATCCATGTGTGTTTTTTCATAGGTTTGATGTCTTCACTGTAATTTTAGAATGTAGAAAATAGTAAAAATTCATAAAAACCCTTGAATGAGTAGATATGTCCAAACTTTTGACTGGTACTGTATTTCTGTTTGTTAAAGCCAAGTAGCTCCCATATAACTCAACTTTTAATTTCAGAGGAATATGAGAGGAGGCTCAATGTCGATACAGGGTGAATTGTAGTCATAACTAGCTGGGTGAGGCGGAGGGAGAGAAGAGGGGGAGGGAGGTGGGAAGGGGCAAAATCCATGTTCTCTTCTGAGTGAAGGAATCGAGGGGGAAAGAACAGAATCTTACCGTCACGGCATGAAATTCTAATGAGAGAACAAGTGAAGAGAGACGATGGTTGAGGATGTGCGCGGCATGCCATCAGGCTGCATTATGCTTTTGAGCTATTTCAATTCTATAAAGTCATGGTAGGGAATGGGTTCGACAACCCAATCAAATTACCTTTTAATAAGAATTTGACAAAGCAGTATGTTGAGAAATTGAAAGGGGTGAGTTATATCCTGCTGGTTTACAAGGAACAAAGAACAGAGGGTGGATTTCGTGTTTTTATTTCAATTTATCTGTAACAATTTTGATTGTGGGATGTGTTGGTGGTTTTGCTGCAGTTTGTGTGTGTGTGAGTGAGAGAGAGAAGATTGAGCCAATGCACCCTCCATCACCTACAGCATAGATTGATCATTTCTTCACAATATCCTAAAACACAATTACTAACATTCAAGCATTCCATTTAAGACAGAATGGTGGCCTTTAACATATTTAGATTGACAACTGTAAACAACATCTTTAAGGTGTAGAGAGAGTGAGAGAGAGAAAAAGAGAGAGTGAATTCTGTAGTGCAGTACTCCAACAAACGCCTCAAAGATCCGTCCTTGGGCAGCAGCTTTCCAGCGTTTCCACTACATATCAGGTATGAATCGTGTGAGGATCAGAGGGCGACAGGCACAGCTGTGGTTCTGGGAGACAGGAGGCTCCACAAAATTCCCAAAGCTTACTCAGATTTGATTTTATGACAAAAGCCCTAGAATGTAATGGAAGGAAATTATGATAGTTGAGGAAAATACTTGAGAAAATAAGTTTTGTTGAATATTACGTGTTAGAGTACCACTATCAACCAACAAACAAACATTGTAGAGTAACGGAATGCACATGTATTTTTAACGATAGCAATATATTAAAACATGAGTATGATGGTATTCTCAAGTAGTATTGAAGTATTTCTCAAGTAGAACATACATTGAGGGAAAAAATGTGTTTGATACCCTTGCTGATGTTGTACGTTTGCACACTGACAAAGAAATGATCCGTTTATAATTTTAATCGTGGGTTTATTTGAACAGTGGGACGGAATAACAACAAATCCAGAAATATGCAGGTCAAAAATGTTATGAATTGATTTGCAGTTTAATGCGAGAAATAAGTATTTGACCCCTCTGCAAAACATGACTTAGTACTTGGTGGCAAAACCCTTGTTGGCAATCACAGAGGTCCGACGTTTCTTGCAAACCACCATGTTTGCACACATCTCAGGAGGGATTTTGTCCCACTCCTCTTTGCAGATCTTCTCCCAGCTCCCACCACATATTTTCTATGGGATTAAGGTTTGGAGACTGGCTCGGCCACTCCAGGACCTTAATGAGCTTCTTCTTGAGACACTCCTTTGATGCCTTGGCCATGTATTTTGTGTCATTGTCATGCTGGAATACCATCCAGGACCCATTTTCAATGCCCTGGCTGAGGGAAGGAGGTTCTCACCCAAGATTGATGGTACATGGCCCCGTCCATCGTCCCTTTGATGCGGGGATGTTGTCCTGTCCCCTTAGCAGAAAAACACCCCCAAAGCATAATGTTTCCTCCTCCGTGTTTGACGATGGGGATGGTGTTCTTGGCGTCATAGGCAGAATTCCTCCTCCAAACACGGCGAGTTGAGTTGATGCCAAAGAGCTACATTTTGGTCTCATCTGACCACAACACTTTCACCCAGTTGTCCTCTGAATCATTCAGATGTTCATTTGCAAACTTCAGACGGGCATGTATATGTGCTTTCTTGAGCAGGGGGACCTTGCGGGTGCTGCAGGATTTCAGTCCTTCACAGTGTAGTGTGTTACCAATTGTTTTCTTGGTGACTATGGTCCCAGCTGCCTTGATCATTGACAAGATACTCCCATGTAGCTCTGGGCTGATTCCTCACCGTTCTCATGATCATTGCAACTACACGAGGTGAGATCGTGCATGGAGCCCCAGGCCGAGGGAGATTGACAGTTCTTTTGTGTTTCTTCCATTTGCGAATAATCGCACCAACTGTTGTCATCTTCTCACCAAGCTGCTTGGCGATGGTCTTGTAGCCCATTCCAGCCTTGTGTAGGTCTACAATATTTTCCCTGACATCCTTAGAGCTCTTTGGTCTTGGCCATGGTGGAGAGTTTGGAATCTGATTGATTGATTGCTTCTGTGGACAGGTGTCTTTTATACCGGTAACAAACTGAGATTTGGAGCACTTTCTTTGAGTGTGCACCTAATCTCAGCTCGTTACCTGTATGAAAGACACCTGGGAGCCAGAAATCTTTCTGATTGAGAGGAGGTCAAATACTTATTTCCCTCATTAAAATGCAAATCAATTTATAACATTTTTTAACATATTATTATTATTATTATTAACATGCGTTTTTCTGTATTATTTTGTTGTTATTCTGTCTCTCTGTTCAAATAAACCTACCATTAAAATTATAGACGGATCATTTCTTTGTCAGTGGGCATGGTACCTGGTACTTGATTATTTTTCACAGTGGTCATTTGATTTTCCCTTCCATCTGGAGAATAGTTTGAATTGTAGGAAAATGCAGGAGAAATTCTGCTCTGTTTTATATTTTGTGAAGAATTTCCGTGTTACCTGAATGTAGGATGTTCCCTTTCCTGTACTTGATTTAGCAAGCAGAGAAAGACATGGAAACCTTGTCCTTGACCTCTGTGTGATTTCTATGATTGACAGGTTTCCTCCTCAAACTAAATGACTATATTTCCCCTCTGGGAAGGATTAGAGAGGATGACTTAAGCTCGGGGTATAAGCTTGCTCTGTCATTCTGTACCTGAGAGGGACAGACGCATTCACACACACGCATGCACATACACACTCGCAAACGCGCACACACACACACACACACACAAGTGTACACACACACACCTTTTACTTGACAGCACATGTCCCACCTTTTCTGAAAGTGTCCCTCTTTACCAATACTCACCCTACACCCGAGCAGTCACACACACACACACACACACACACACACACACACACACACACACACACACACACACACACACACACACACACACACACACACACACACACACACACACACACACACACACACACACACACACACACACACACACACACACACACACACACACACACTTACCTTTTACTTTACAGCATGAACACTGTATAAGGTATTGCCAAGAATTGTGTAATTACTTACTTTAACCTTTAATTAAGCCAAAAGCATATATGTGTTGCCTGTTGTGGTTAAATAATATACAGGAGTGAATAAAACCACTTTCTGGCTATTAGTTCCTGTTATATCACAACTCAAACATGTCAGTCCTATTCCATTCCACTTGACAGGTAAATATGCTCATAACCCGAAATCTACATCGATATTTATAGTACAATTATTACAGTCGTTGGTATATAAGACTGCCTATGGCTCTAGAGGATGTAAATGATTCATTATTTTAGCCCTACATTTTGGTGTCCAATTGCCCTGGTTGGCACATAAAGACTCCCCTAAATGGCACCCTATTCATTACACAGTGCACTGGACAAAATTAGTGCACTATATATGGCATAGGGTGCCATTTGGGAAGCAAGCCAAAGATACATTTTATTATGAACTAGCTTTTACATCTCCTGTGCAGCAAAGAAGCAGGGCGATCAGAGATGCTTTATGTAGAGGTGGCTGACCTGAGATAGGTCCACTGTTGAGGTATACATTTGGCACCTGCTGCCGCTGATGTACTTTATTTACTTCATCTGAAGATCCTACAGTGTATGTCAATAACAATAACAATGTTTATACGAGATACGAGATTTGACTTGCAGGGTGTGGTGAGGGGTGGTGTCCTGTCCTCCCAGGCCGTTGGCATGATGCAGGAGGAGATAGGGTCAAAGTAGTGGAATCGGGTAGTGTAAGTGGTGGTGTCTAGGTCTATATTTCACTTTCTTAGGTAGGTCGTGACTGGCCTACTCCAGTGCAGTGGGTGGCGGTTTATACACCTAAAAGTTGGATGTGATCGGCCAGCCTAATTCCAAAGAAGAAGAAGTAAGTCTGAATGCAAGTTGCTGGTGATTAAAAGTTCCAGTTGTTGGATATCCTCACTCTGTCTGGATTCCAATAGGAATTACATGTCACTTTGAAAGCCAGCATAATGTGATTCTGGTCTGATGTGATGTGGTCTGATGTGGCCTGTAAACCAGGGGTGCGTTCAACAAGGAAAATAGTTTGTGAACGTTAGCTAACACTAGCTAACATATTCCATTTGACTTGTGTTAGCCACAACTGTTCGTTAACGTTAGGGGACGTGTAGGCTTTCTATTACATGTACATACAGTTTGATTATTGCCTCTAACTCACCTCTGGAGTTTCCTAACACCGCTGTGATAGGATATAACTAGGCCCTCAAAGAAAGGACTTGTAATGTATTGTCATAAAGATTTACATTTTAAAGACTAACAAGGCAGGTGTCACGCCCTGACCGTAGAGCTTTTTAGGTCTCTTTTTTGGTTTGGTCAGGGTGTGATTTGGGTGGGCATTCTATGTTCCTTTTTCTATGTTTTTGTATTTCTTTGTTTTGGCCGGGTATGGTCCTCAATCAGGGACAGCTGTCTATCGTTGTCTCTGATTGGGAACCATACTTAGGTAGCTTTTTCCCACAGGGTTTTTGTGGGTAGTTAATTTCTGTTTAGTGTATTGCACCTTTCAGGACTGTTTCGGTTATTCCCTTTGTTATTTTGTTATAGTGTTCAGTTTTAATAAAGAAAGCATGAACACTTACCACACTGCGCTTTGGTCCGATGACTCCTCTTCCTCAGACGACGAATACCGTTACAGCAGGAGGAACCGTTCATAGAGGGTTCTAGGAAGTACCCTTCAAAGGAAAAAAATGGTTCTTGGTAGAACTATTTATAAAGGGTTTATAGAAAGAACCCGTTAAAGGTAAAAGGGTTCTCTGTAGAACCGTTCATGCAGGATTCTAGGAAGAATCTTTAGATGATAAAGGGGTTATAGTAGAACCATTTAAAGAGGAAAAATAATAATATAGGGAGGTGGCATCACAGAAAGGCCTTGGATCCACTGCTGCATGTCTTTGTAGCTTGTCTGTGAAAAGCTGGCTGAAATAATAATTGGTACAGTAAGTTTTGAGAAGTTGGATGTAGGTAATGGAGATTTGAAAGGCTGTCTAACCTCTAAAACAGCTCTGAAGGGTTATGCAGACTTGATGGTCCTAAATGACCCAGCTTGAAGTTCAAATCTGCTCCAGAGTGGCGCAGCGGTCTAAGGAACTGCATCTCCGTGCTAGAGGCATCACTACAGACCCTGGTTTGATTCCAGGCTGTATCACAACCGGCCATGATTGAGAGTCCCATAGGGTGGCCCAGCGTCGTTAGGGTTTTGCTGGGGTAGGCCGTCATTGTAAATAAGAATTTCTTCTTAACTGACTTGCCTAGTTAAATAAAGGCTAAGTAAAACAATTTAAAAAACATTTCATGAAGAACAAAGTGGAGTATTTGGAAAAATACTTCACAATTGTCCTTGTCATTCAGGAACAATTCAGATGTGTAAGTGCAAAGCATATTGTTCTGCTTTTTGTTGTCATCAACACATGTAAAATCAATGGTGTAAAATTCTTAAAATACTTTTCCAAAACTTTTGGTGCATGTGTGATTGTGTATGTGTGCATGTGTTTGTGATTGTGTGCATTGCATCCACATGTGTGTCTGTGCACACAACTGATGTGGGTGGTTTCACAAAAACTTTGAGATTATGGTTCAACAAGCCCTTGCTACACCATGTTGCTCCCATACAAAATAGATGGCGACGGAGGAGCTAAGTTTATAGTGTGCCAGTTGGTTTTGTTTACCTGGGTAAAAACATATCCAAGTGCGTCCCAAATGGCACCCTATTTCCTTATAGTGCACTACTTTTGACCAGGGCACACAGGGCTCTGGTCAAAAGTATAGGGAATATTGTGCCATTTGGGATGCAAGCCACACTGGAATGACCTCAAACCATTTGTATGTCTCTTTGTGTGCCATCCACTCAGTGTAAAGCATCTTTGCTAGCAGCTCTACAATATACAATGCCACCACCCAATACACAAGCCATGGCCTTATTAACAGACTAGAGATCATTATTAAACATGAATGGAGAGACACAATGCATGGAGAGTGAGCAGGTTATTTTCAGTGTAATGACGTTGTTTATGTACAAAGCCTAAGAGGATCCCTCCATATGTACAGAATAAATGTACCAGACACAATCTCAAGATCTCTGTACTGTGAAAGGAGCTTGGAGCATCTGTAAAAGCACTATATAATTAAGATGTGTTATTATAATATACAGGTGAATCCATCTGGCATAGATGTGTTATTACAATATGAAGGGTTTAGCCCTCTGACATAGATTTGTTATTACAATATGAAGGGTTTAGCCCTCTGACATAGATTTGTTATTACAATATGAAGGGTTTAGCCCTCTGACATAGATTTGTTTTTATAATATACAGGTTTAGCCCTCTGACATATATTTGTTATTACAATATGAAGGGTTTAGCCCTCTGACATAGATTTGCTATTACAATATGAAGGGTTTAGCCCTCTGACATAGATTTGTTATTAAAATATGAAGGGTTTAGCCCTCTGACATAGATTTGTTATTACAATATGAAGGGTTTAGCCCTCTGACATAGATTTGTTATTACAATATGAAGGGTTTAGCCCTCTGACATAGATTTGTTTTTACAATATGAAGGGTTTAGCCCTCTGACATAGATTTGTTATTACAATATGAAGGGTTTAGCCCTCTGACATAGATTTGTTTTTATAATATACAGGTTTAGCCCTCTGACATAGATTTGTTATTACAATATGAAGGGTTTAGCCCTCTGACATAGATTTGTTTTTATAATATACAGGTTTAGCCCTCTGACATAGATGTGTTATTACAATATGAAGGGTTTAGCCCTCTGACATAGATTTGTTTTTATAATATACAGGTTTAGCCCTCTGACATAGATTTGTTATTACAATATGAAGGGTTTAGCCCTCTGACATAGATTTGTTTTTATAATATACAGGTTTAGCCCTCTGACATAGATTTTTTATTACAATATGAAGGGTTTAGCCCTCTGACATAGATTTGTATTTATAATATACAGGTTTAGCCCTCTGACATAGATGTGTTATTACAATATGAAGGGTTTAGCCCTCTGACATAGATTTGTTTTTATAATATACAGGTTTAGCCCTCTGACATAGATATGTTTTTATAATATACAGGTTTAGCCCTCTGACAAAGATTTGTTTTAATAATATACAGGTTTAGCCCTCTGACGTAGATTTGTTTTAATAATATACAGGTTTAGCCCTCTGACGTAGATTTGTTTTAATAATATACAGGTTTAGCCCTCTGACATAGATTTGTTTTTATAATATACAGGTTTAGCCCTCTGACATAGATTTGTTTTAATAATATACAGGTTTAGCCCTCTGACGTAGATTTGTTTTAATAATATACAGGTTTAGCCCTCTGACATAGATTTGTTTTAATAATATACAGGTTTAGCCCTCTGACATAGATTTGCTATTACAATATGAAGGGTTTAGCCCTCTGACATAGATTTGTTCTTATAATATACAGGTTTAGCCCTCTGACGTAGATTTGGTTTTATAATGTACAGGTTTAGCCCTCTGACATAGATTTGTTTTTATAATATACAGGTTTAGCCCTCTGACATAGATTTGTTATTACAATATGAAGGGTTTAGCCCTCTGACATAGATTTGTTATTACAATATGAAGGGTTTAGCCCTCTGACATAGATTTGTTATTACAATATGAAGGGTTTAGCCCTCTGACATAGATTTGTTTTTATAATATACAGGTTTAGCCCTCTGACATAGATTTGTTATTACAATATGAAGGGTTTAGCCCTCTGACATAGATTTGTTTTTATAATATACAGGTTTAGCCCTCTGACATAGATTTGTTTTAATAATATACAGGTTTAGCCCTCTGACATAGATTTGTTTTAATAATATACAGGTTTAGCCCTCTGACATAGATTTGTTTTAATAATATACAGGTTTAGCCCTCTGACATAGATTTGTTTTTATAATATACAGGTTTAGCCCTCTGACATAGATTTGTTTTAATAATATACAGGTTTAGCCCTCTGACGTAGATTTGTTTTAATAATATACAGGTTTAGCCCTCTGACATAGATTTGTTTTAATAATATACAGGTTTAGCCCTCTGACATAGATTTGCTATTACAATATGAAGGGTTTAGCCCTCTGACATAGATTTGTTCTTATAATATACAGGTTTAGCCCTCTGACGTAGATTTGGTTTTATAATGTACAGGTTTAGCCCTCTGACATAGATTTGTTTTTATAATATACAGGTTTAGCCCTCTGACATAGATTTGTTATTACAATATGAAGGGTTTAGCCCTCTGACATAGATTTGTTATTACAATATGAAGGGTTTAGCCCTCTGACATAGATTTGTTATTACAATATGAAGGGTTTAGCCCTCTGACATAGATTTGTTTTTATAATATACAGGTTTAGCCCTCTGACATAGATTTGTTATTACAATATGAAGGGTTTAGCCCTCTGACATAGATTTGTTTTTATAATATACAGGTTTAGCCCTCTGACATAGATTTGTTTTAATAATATACAGGTTTAGCCCTCTGACATAGATTTGTTTTAATAATATACAGGTTTAGCCCTCTGACATAGATTTGTTATTACAATATGAAGGGTTTAGCCCTCTGACATAGATTTGTTATTAAAATATGAAGGGTGTAGCCCTCTGACATAGATTTGTTATTACAATATGAAGGGTTTAGCCCTCTGATATAGATTTGTTTTTATAATATACAGGTTTAGCCCTCTGACATAGATTTGTTATTACAATATGAAGGGTTTAGCCCTCTGACATAGATTTGTTTTTATAATATACAGGTTTAGCCCTCTGACATAGATTTGTTATTACAATATGAAGGGTTTAGCCCTCTGACAGATTTGTTATTACAATATAAAGGGTTTAGCCCTCAGACAGATTTGTTATTACAATATGAAGGGTTTAGCCCTCTGACATAGATTTGTTATTACAATATGAAGGGTTTAGCCCTCTGACATAGATTTGTTTTTATAATATACAGGTTTAGCCCTCTGACATAGATTTGTTATTACAATATGAAGGGTTTAGCCCTCTGACATAGATTTGTTTTTATAATATACAGGTTTAGCCCTCTGACATAGATTTTTTATTACAATATGAAGGGTTTAGCCCTCTGACATAGATTTGTATTTATAATATACAGGTTTAGCCCTCTGACATAGATGTGTTATTACAATATGAAGGGTTTAGCCCTCTGACATAGATTTGTTTTTATAATATACAGGTTTAGCCCTCTGACATAGATTTGTTTTTATAATATACAGGTTTAGCCCTCTGACAAAGATTTGTTTTAATAATATACAGGTTTAGCCCTCTGACGTAGATTTGTTTTAATAATATACAGGTTTAGCCCTCTGACGTAGATTTGTTTTAATAATATACAGGTTTAGCCCTCTGACATAGATTTGTTTTTATAATATACAGGTTTAGCCCTCTGACATAGATTTGTTTTAATAATATACAGGTTTAGCCCTCTGACGTAGATTTGTTTTAATAATATACAGGTTTAGCCCTCTGACATAGATTTGTTTTAATAATATACAGGTTTAGCCCTCTGACATAGATTTGCTATTACAATATGAAGGGTTTAGCCCTCTGACATAGATTTGTTCTTATAATATACAGGTTTAGCCCTCTGACGTAGATTTGGTTTTATAATGTACAGGTTTAGCCCTCTGACATAGATTTGTTTTTATAATATACAGGTTTAGCCCTCTGACATAGATTTGTTATTACAATATGAAGGGTTTAGCCCTCTGACATAGATTTGTTATTACAATATGAAGGGTTTAGCCCTCTGACATAGATTTGTTATTACAATATGAAGGGTTTAGCCCTCTGACATAGATTTGTTTTTATAATATACAGGTTTAGCCCTCTGACATAGATTTGTTATTACAATATGAAGGGTTTAGCCCTCTGACATAGATTTGTTTTTATAATATACAGGTTTAGCCCTCTGACATAGATTTGTTTTAATAATATACAGGTTTAGCCCTCTGACATAGATTTGTTTTAATAATATACAGGTTTAGCCCTCTGACATAGATTTGTTTTAATAATATACAGGTTTAGCCCTCTGACATAGATTTGTTTTTATAATATACAGGTTTAGCCCTCTGACATAGATTTGTTTTAATAATATACAGGTTTAGCCCTCTGACGTAGATTTGTTTTAATAATATACAGGTTTAGCCCTCTGACATAGATTTGTTTTAATAATATACAGGTTTAGCCCTCTGACATAGATTTGCTATTACAATATGAAGGGTTTAGCCCTCTGACATAGATTTGTTCTTATAATATACAGGTTTAGCCCTCTGACGTAGATTTGGTTTTATAATGTACAGGTTTAGCCCTCTGACATAGATTTGTTTTTATAATATACAGGTTTAGCCCTCTGACATAGATTTGTTATTACAATATGAAGGGTTTAGCCCTCTGACATAGATTTGTTATTACAATATGAAGGGTTTAGCCCTCTGACATAGATTTGTTATTACAATATGAAGGGTTTAGCCCTCTGACATAGATTTGTTTTTATAATATACAGGTTTAGCCCTCTGACATAGATTTGTTATTACAATATGAAGGGTTTAGCCCTCTGACATAGATTTGTTTTTATAATATACAGGTTTAGCCCTCTGACATAGATTTGTTTTAATAATATACAGGTTTAGCCCTCTGACATAGATTTGTTTTAATAATATACAGGTTTAGCCCTCTGACATAGATTTGTTATTACAATATGAAGGGTTTAGCCCTCTGACATAGATTTGTTATTAAAATATGAAGGGTGTAGCCCTCTGACATAGATTTGTTATTACAATATGAAGGGTTTAGCCCTCTGATATAGATTTGTTTTTATAATATACAGGTTTAGCCCTCTGACATAGATTTGTTATTACAATATGAAGGGTTTAGCCCTCTGACATAGATTTGTTTTTATAATATACAGGTTTAGCCCTCTGACATAGATTTGTTATTACAATATGAAGGGTTTAGCCCTCTGACAGATTTGTTATTACAATATGAAGGGTTTAGCCCTCAGACAGATTTGTTATTACAATATGAAGGGTTTAGCCCTCTGACATAGATTTTTTTAAATAATATACAGGTTTAGCCCTCTGACATAGATTTGTTATTACAATATGAAGGGTTTAGCCCTCTGACATAGATTTGTTTTTATAATATACAGGTTTAGCCCTCTGACGTAGATTTGGTTTTATAATGTACAGGTTTAGCCCTCTGACATAGATTTGTTTTTATAATATACAGGTTTAGCCCTCTGACATAGATTTGTTATTACAATATGAAGGGTTTAGCCCTCTGACATAGATTTGTTTTTATAATATACAGGTTTAGCCCTCTGACATAGATTTGTTTTTATAATATACAGGTTTAACCCTCTGACATAGATTTGTTTTAATAATATACAGGTTTAGCCCTCTGACATATATTTGCTATTACAATATGAAGGGTTTAGCCCTCTGACATAGATTTGTTTTTATAATATACAGGTTTAGCCCTCTGACGTAGATTTGTTTTTATAATGTACAGGTTTAGCCCTCTGACGTAGATTTGTTTTTATAATATACAGGTTTAGCCCTCTGACATAGATTTGTTATTACAATATGAAGGGTTTAGCCCTCTGACATAGATTTGTTATTACAATATGAAGGGTTTAGCCCTCTGACATAGATTTGTTATTACAATATGAAGGGTTTAGCCCTCGGACATGGATTTGTTATTAAAATATGAAGGGTTTAGCCCTCTGACATAGATTTGTTATTACAATATGAAGGGTTTAGCCCTCTGACATAGATTTGTTTTTATAATATACAGGTTTAGCCCTCTGACATAGATTTGTTATTACAATATGAAGGGTTTAGCCCTCTGACATAGATTTGTTTTTATAATATACAGGTTTAGCCCTCTGACATAGATTTGTTATTACAATATGAAGGGTTTAGCCCTCTGACAGATTTGTTATTACAATATGAAGGGTTTAGCCCTCAGACAGAGTTGTTATTACAATATGAAGGGTTTAGCCCTCTGACATAGATTTGTTTTTATAATATACAGGTTTAGCCCTCTGACATAGATTTGTTATTACAATATGAAGGGTTTAGCCCTCTGACATAGATTTGTTTTTATAATATACAGGTTTAGCCCTCTGACGTAGATTTGGTTTTATAATGTACAGGTTTAGCCCTCTGACATAGATTTGTTTTTATAATATACAGGTTTAGCCCTCTGACATAGATTTGTTATTACAATATGAAGGGTTTAGCCCTCTGACATAGATTTGTTTTTATAATATACAGGTTTAGCCCTCTGACGTAGATTTGTTTTTATAATATACAGGTTTAGCCCTCTGACATAGATTTGTTTTTATAATATACAGGTTTAGCCCTCTGACATAGATTTGTTATTACAATATGAAGGGTTTAGCCCTCTGACATAGATTTGTTATTACAATATGAAGGGTTTAGCCCTCTGACATAGATTTGTTTTTATAATATACAGGTTTAGCCCTCTGACATAGATTTGTTATTACAATATGAAGGGTTTAGCCCTCTGACATAGATTTGTTTTTATAATATACAGGTTTAGCCCTCTGACGTAGATTTGGTTTTATAATGTACAGGTTTAGCCCTCTGACATAGATTTGTTTTTATAATATACAGGTTTAGCCCTCTGACATAGATTTGTTATTACAATATGAAGGGTTTAGCCCTCTGACATAGATTTGTTTTTATAATATACAGGTTTAGCCCTCTGACGTAGATTTGTTTTTATAATGTACAGGTTTAGCCCTCTGACATAGATTTGTTTTTATAATATACAGGTTTAGCCCTCTGACATAGATTTGTTATTACAATATGAAGGGTTTAGCCCTCTGACATAGATTTGTTATTACAATATGAAGGGTTTAGCCCTCTGACATAGATTTGTTATTACAATATGAAGGGTTTAGCCCTCGGACATGGATTTGTTATTAAAATATGAAGGGTTTAGCCCTCTGACATAGATTTGGTATTACAATATGAAGGGTTTAGCCCTCTGACATAGATTTGTTTTTATAATATACAGGTTTAGCCCTCTGACATAGATTTGTTATTACAATATGAAGGGTTTAGCCCTCTGACATAGATTTGTTTTTATAATATACAGGTTTAGCCCTCTGACATAGATTTGTTATTACAATATGAAGGGTTTAGCCCTCTGACAGATTTGTTATTACAATATGAAGGGTTTAGCCCTCTGACATAGATTTGTTATTACAATATGAAGGGTTTAGCCCTCTGACATAGATTTGTTTTTATAATATACAGGTTTAGCCCTCTGACATAGATTTGTTATTACAATATGAATGGTTTAGCCCTCTGACATAGATTTGCTATTACAATATGAAGGGTTTAGCCCTCTGACATAGATTTGTTATTAAAATATGAAGGGTTTAGCCCTCTGACATAGATTTGTTATTACAATATGAAGGGTTTAGCCCCCTGACATAGATTTGTTATTACAATATGAAGGGTTTAGCCCTCTGACATAGATTTGTTTTTACAATATGAAGGGTTTAGCCCTCTGACATAGATTTGTTATTACAATATGAAGGGTTTAGCCCTCTGACATAGATTTGTTTTTATAATATACAGGTTTAGCCCTCTGACATAGATTTGTTATTACAATATGAAGGGTTTAGCCCTCTGACATAGATTTGTTTTTATAATATACAGGTTTAGCCCTCTGACATAGATTTGTTTTAATAATATACAGGTTTAGCCCTCTGACATAGATTTGCTATTACAATATGAAGGGTTTAGCCCTCTGACATAGATTTGTTTTTATAATATACAGGTTTAGCCCTCTGACGTAGATTTGTTTTTATAATATACAGGTTTAGCCCTCTGACATAGATTTGTTTTTATAATATACAGGTTTAGCCCTCTGACATATATTTGTTATTACAATATGAAGGGTTTAGCCCTCTGACATAGATTTGTTATTACAATATGAAGGGTTTAGCCCTCTGACATAGATTTGTTTTTATAATATACAGGTTTAGCCCTCTGACATAGATTTGTTTTAATAATATACAGGTTTAGCCCTCTGACATAGATTTGTTTTAATAATATACAGGTTTAGCCCTCTGACGTAGATTTGTTTTTATAATATACAGGTTTAGCCCTCTGACATAGATTTGTTTTTATAATATACAGGTTTAGCCCTCTGACATAGATTTGTTTTAATAATATACAGGTTTAGCCCTCTGACATAGATTTGCTATTACAATATGAAGGGTTTAGCCCTCTGACATAGATTTGTTTTTATAATATACAGGTTTAGCCCTCTGACGTAGATTTGGTTTTATAATGTACAGGTTTAGCCCTCTGACATAGATTTGTTTTTATAATATACAGGTTTAGCCCTCTGACATAGATTTGTTATTACAATATGAAGGGTTTAGCCCTCTGACATAGATTTGTTATTACAATATGAAGGGTTTAGCCCTCTGACATAGATTTGTTATTACAATATGAAGGGTTTAGCCCTCTGACATAGATTTGTTTTTATAATATACAGGTTTAGCCCTCTGACATAGATTTGTTTTTACAATATGAAGGGTTTAGCCCTCTGACATAGATTTGTTATTACAATATGAAGGGTTTAGCCCTCTGACATAGATTTGTTTTTATAATATACAGGTTTAGCCCTCTGACATAGATTTGTTATTACAATATGAAGGGTTTAGCCCTCTGACATAGATTTGTTTTTATAATATACAGGTTTAGCCCTCTGACATAGATTTGTTTTAATAATATACAGGTTTAGCCCTCTGACATAGATTTGCTATTACATTATGAAGGGTTTAGCCCTCTGACATAGATTTGTTTTTATAATATACAGGTTTAGCCCTCTGACGTAGATTTGTTTTTATAATATACAGGTTTAGCCCTCTGACATAGATTTGTTTTTATAATATACAGGTTTAGCCCTCTGACATAGATTTGTTATTACAATATGAAGGGTTTAGCCCTCTGACATAGATTTGTTATTACAATATGAAGGGTTTAGCCCTCTGACATAGATTTGTTATTACAATATGAAGGGTTTAGCCCTCTGACATAGATTTGTTTTTATAATATACAGGTTTAGCCCTCTGACATAGATTTGTTTTTATAATATACAGGTTTAACCCTCTGACATAGATTTGTTTTAATAATATACAGGTTTAGCCCTCTGACATATATTTGCTATTACAATATGAAGGGTTTAGCCCTCTGACATAGATTTGTTTTTATAATATACAGGTTTAGCCCTCTGACGTAGATTTGTTTTTATAATGTACAGGTTTAGCCCTCTGACATAGATTTGTTTTTATAATATACAGGTTTAGCCCTCTGACATAGATTTGTTATTACAATATGAAGGGTTTAGCCCTCTGACATAGATTTGTTATTACAATATGAAGGGTTTAGCCCTCTGACATAGATTTGTTATTACAATATGAAGGGTTTAGCCCTCGGACATGGATTTGTTATTAAAATATGAAGGGTTTAGCCCTCTGACATAGATTTGTTATTACAATATGAAGGGTTTAGCCCTCTGACATAGATTTGTTTTTATAATATACAGGTTTAGCCCTCTGACATAGATTTGTTATTACAATATGAAGGGTTTAGCCCTCTGACATAGATTTGTTTTTATAATATACAGGTTTAGCCCTCTGACATAGATTTGTTATTACAATATGAAGGGTTTAGCCCTCTGACAGATTTGTTATTACAATATGAAGGGTTTAGCCCTCAGACAGAGTTGTTATTACAATATGAAGGGTTTAGCCCTCTGACATAGATTTGTTTTTATAATATACAGGTTTAGCCCTCTGACATAGATTTGTTATTACAATATGAAGGGTTTAGCCCTCTGACATAGATTTGTTTTTATAATATACAGGTTTAGCCCTCTGACGTAGATTTGGTTTTATAATGTACAGGTTTAGCCCTCTGACATAGATTTGTTTTTATAATATACAGGTTTATCCCTCTGACATAGATTTGTTATTACAATATGAAGGGTTTAGCCCTCTGACATAGATTTGTTTTTATAATATACAGGTTTAGCCCTCTGACGTAGATTTGTTTTTATAATGTACAGGTTTAGCCCTCTGACATAGATTTGTTTTTATAATATACAGGTTTAGCCCTCTGACATAGATTTGTTATTACAATATGAAGGGTTTAGCCCTCTGACATAGATTTGTTATTACAATATGAAGGGTTTAGCCCTCTGACATAGATTTGTTATTACAATATGAAGGGTTTAGCCCTCGGACATGGATTTGTTATTAAAATATGAAGGGTTTAGCCCTCTGACATAGATTTGGTATTACAATATGAAGGGTTTAGCCCTCTGACATAGATTTGTTTTTATAATATACAGGTTTAGCCCTCTGACATAGATTTGTTATTACAATATGAAGGGTTTAGCCCTCTGACATAGATTTGTTTTTATAATATACAGGTTTAGCCCTCTGACATAGATTTGTTATTACAATATGAAGGGTTTAGCCCTCTGACAGATTTGTTATTACAATATGAAGGGTTTAGCCCTCTGACATAGATTTGTTATTACAATATGAAGGGTTTAGCCCTCTGACATAGATTTGTTTTTATAATATACAGGTTTAGCCCTCTGACATAGATTTGTTATTACAATATGAAGGGTTTAGCCCTCTGACATAGATTTGCTATTACAATATGAAGGGTTTAGCCCTCTGACATAGATTTGTTATTAAAATATGAAGGGTTTAGCCCTCTGACATAGATTTGTTATTACAATATGAAGGGTTTAGCCCTCTGACATAGATTTGTTATTACAATATGAAGGGTTTAGCCCTCTGACATAGATTTGTTTTTACAATATGAAGGGTTTAGCCCTCTGACATAGATTTGTTATTACAATATGAAGGGTTTAGCCCTCTGACATAGATTTGTTTTTATAATATACAGGTTTAGCCCTCTGACATAGATTTGTTATTACAATATGAAGGGTTTAGCCCTCTGACATAGATTTGTTTTTATAATATACAGGTTTAGCCCTCTGACATAGATTTGTTTTAATAATATACAGGTTTAGCCCTCTGACATAGATTTGCTATTACAATATGAAGGGTTTAGCCCTCTGACATAGATTTGTTTTTATAATATACAGGTTTAGCCCTCTGACGTAGATTTGTTTTTATAATATACAGGTTTAGCCCTCTGACATAGATTTGTTTTTATAATATACAGGTTTAGCCCTCTGACATAGATTTGTTATTACAATATGAAGGGTTTAGCCCTCTGACATATATTTGTTATTACAATATGAAGGGTTTAGCCCTCTGACATAGATTTGTTATTACAATATGAAGGGTTTAGCCCTCTGACATAGATTTGTTTTTATAATATACAGGTTTAGCCCTCTGACATAGATTTGTTTTAATAATATACAGGTTTAGCCCTCTGACATAGATTTGTTTTAATAATATACAGGTTTAGCCCTCTGACATAGATTTGTTTTTATAATATACAGGTTTAGCCCTCTGACATAGATTTGTTTTTATAATATACAGGTTTAGCCCTCTGACATAGATTTGTTTTAATAATATACAGGTTTAGCCCTCTGACATAGATTTGCTATTACAATATGAAGGGTTTAGCCCTCTGACATAGATTTGTTTTTATAATATACAGGTTTAGCCCTCTGACGTAGATTTGGTTTTATAATGTACAGGTTTAGCCCTCTGACATAGATTTGTTTTTATAATATACAGGTTTAGCCCTCTGACATAGATTTGTTATTACAATATGAAGGGTTTAGCCCTCTGACATAGATTTGTTATTACAATATGAAGGGTTTAGCCCTCTGACATAGATTTGTTATTACAATATGAAGGGTTTAGCCCTCTGACATAGATTTGTTTTTATAATATACAGGTTTAGCCCTCTGACATAGATTTGTTTTTACAATATGAAGGGTTTAGCCCTCTGACATAGATTTGTTATTACAATATGAAGGGTTTAGCCCTCTGACATAGATTTGTTTTTATAATATACAGGTTTAGCCCTCTGACATAGATTTGTTATTACAATATGAAGGGTTTAGCCCTCTGACATAGATTTGTTTTTATAATATACAGGTTTAGCCCTCTGACATAGATTTGTTTTAATAATATACAGGTTTAGCCCTCTGACATAGATTTGCTATTACAATATGAAGGGTTTAGCCCTCTGACATAGATTTGTTTTTATAATATACAGGTTTAGCCCTCTGACGTAGATTTGTTTTTATAATATACAGGTTTAGCCCTCTGACATAGATTTGTTTTAATAATATACAGGTTTAGCCCTCTGACATAGATTTGTTATTACAATATGAAGGGTTTAGCCCTCTGACATAGATTTGTTATTACAATATGAAGGGTTTAGCCCTCTGACATAGATTTGTTATTACAATATGAAGGGTTTAGCCCTCTGACATAGATTTGTTTTTATAATATACAGGTTTAGCCCTCTGACATAGATTTGTTTTAATAATATACAGGTTTAGCCCTCTGACATAGATTTGTTTTAATAATATACAGGTTTAGCCCTCTGACATAGATTTGTTTTTATAATATACAGGTTTAGCCCTCTGACATAGATTTGTTTTTATAATATACAGGTTTAGCCCTCTGACATAGATTTGTTTTAATAATATACAGGTTTAGCCCTCTGACATAGATTTGCTATTACAATATGAAGGGTTTAGCCCTCTGACATAGATTTGTTTTTATAATATACAGGTTTAGCCCTCTGACGTAGATTTGGTTTTATAATGTACAGGTTTAGCCCTCTGACATAGATTTGTTTTTATAATATACAGGTTTAGCCCTCTGACATAGATTTGTTATTACAATATGAAGGGTTTAGCCCTCTGACATAGATTTGTTATTACAATATGAAGGGTTTAGCCCTCTGACATAGATTTGTTATTACAATATGAAGGGTTTAGCCCTCTGACATAGATTTGTTTTTATAATATACAGGTTTAGCCCTCTGACATAGATTTGTTATTACAATATGAAGGGTTTAGCCCTCTGACATAGATTTGGTTTTATAATATACAGGTTTAGCCCTCTGACATAGATTTGTTATTACAATATGAAGGGTTTAGCCCTCTGACATAGATTTGTTATTACAATATGAAGGGTTTAGCCCTCTGACATAGATTTGTTATTACAATATGAAGGGTTTAGCCCTCTGACATAGATTTGTTTTTATAATATACAGGTTTAGCCCTCTGACATAGATTTGTTATTACAATAAGAAGGGTTTAGCCCTCTGACATAGATTTGTTATTACAATATGAAGGGTTTAGCCCTCTGACATAGATTTGTTTTAATAATATACAGGTTTAGCCCTCTGACATAGATTTGTTATTACAATAAGAAGGGTTTAACCCTCTGACATAGATTTGTTTTTATAATATACAGGTTTAGCCCTCTGACATAGATTTGTTATTACAATATGAAGGGTTTAGCCCTGTGACAGATTTGTTATTACAATATGAAGGGTTTAGCCCTCTGACAGATTTATTATTACAATATGAAGGGTTTAGCCCTCTGACATAGATTTGTTTTTATAATATACAGGTTTAGCCCTCTGACATAGATTTGTTATTACAATATGAAGGGTTTAGCCCTCTGACATAGATTTGTTTTTATAATATACAGGTTTAGCCCTCTGACATAGATTTGTTATTACAATATGAAGGGTTTAGCCCTCTGACATAGATTTGTTATTACAATATGAAGGGTTTAGCCCTCTGACATAGATTTGTTATTACAATATGAAGGGTTTAGCCCTCTGACATAGATTTGTTTTTACAATATGAAGGGTTTAGCCCTCTGACATAGATTTGTTATTACAATATGAAGGGTTTAGCCCTCTGACATAGATTTGTTTTTATAATATACAGGTTTAGCCCTCTGACATAGATTTGTTATTACAATATGAAGGGTTTAGCCCTCTGACATAGATTTGTTTTTATAATATACAGGTTTAGCCCTCTGACATAGATGTGTTATTACAATATGAAGGGTTTAGCCCTCTGACATAGATTTGTTTTTATAATATACAGGTTTAGCCCTCTGACATAGATTTGTTATTACAATATGAAGGGTTTAGCCCTCTGACATAGATTTGTTTTTATAATATACAGGTTTAGCCCTCTGACATAGATTTTTTATTACAATATGAAGGGTTTAGCCCTCTGACATAGATTTGTATTTATAATATACAGGTTTAGCCCTCTGACATAGATGTGTTATTACAATATGAAGGGTTTAGCCCTCTGACATAGATTTGTTTTTATAATATACAGGTTTAGCCCTCTGACATAGATTTGTTTTTATAATATACAGGTTTAGCCCTCTGACAAAGATTTGTTTTAATAATATACAGGTTTAGCCCTCTGACGTAGATTTGTTTTAATAATATACAGGTTTAGCCCTCTGACGTAGATTTGTTTTAATAATATACAGGTTTAGCCCTCTGACATAGATTTGTTTTTATAATATACAGGTTTAGCCCTCTGACATAGATTTGTTTTAATAATATACAGGTTTAGCCCTCTGACGTAGATTTGTTTTAATAATATACAGGTTTAGCCCTCTGACATAGATTTGTTTTAATAATATACAGGTTTAGCCCTCTGACATAGATTTGCTATTACAATATGAAGGGTTTAGCCCTCTGACATAGATTTGTTCTTATAATATACAGGTTTAGCCCTCTGACGTAGATTTGGTTTTATAATGTACAGGTTTAGCCCTCTGACATAGATTTGTTTTTATAATATACAGGTTTAGCCCTCTGACATAGATTTGTTATTACAATATGAAGGGTTTAGCCCTCTGACATAGATTTGTTATTACAATATGAAGGGTTTAGCCCTCTGACATAGATTTGTTATTACAATATGAAGGGTTTAGCCCTCTGACATAGATTTGTTTTTATAATATACAGGTTTAGCCCTCTGACATAGATTTGTTATTACAATATGAAGGGTTTAGCCCTCTGACATAGATTTGTTTTTATAATATACAGGTTTAGCCCTCTGACATAGATTTGTTTTAATAATATACAGGTTTAGCCCTCTGACATAGATTTGTTTTAATAATATACAGGTTTAGCCCTCTGACATAGATTTGTTATTACAATATGAAGGGTTTAGCCCTCTGACATAGATTTGTTATTAAAATATGAAGGGTGTAGCCCTCTGACATAGATTTGTTATTACAATATGAAGGGTTTAGCCCTCTGATATAGATTTGTTTTTATAATATACAGGTTTAGCCCTCTGACATAGATTTGTTATTACAATATGAAGGGTTTAGCCCTCTGACATAGATTTGTTTTTATAATATACAGGTTTAGCCCTCTGACATAGATTTGTTATTACAATATGAAGGGTTTAGCCCTCTGACAGATTTGTTATTACAATATGAAGGGTTTAGCCCTCAGACAGATTTGTTATTACAATATGAAGGGTTTAGCCCTCTGACATAGATTTTTTTTAATAATATACAGGTTTAGCCCTCTGACATAGATTTGTTATTACAATATGAAGGGTTTAGCCCTCTGACATAGATTTGTTTTTATAATATACAGGTTTAGCCCTCTGACGTAGATTTGGTTTTATAATGTACAGGTTTAGCCCTCTGACATAGATTTGTTTTTATAATATACAGGTTTAGCCCTCTGACATAGATTTGTTATTACAATATGAAGGGTTTAGCCCTCTGACATAGATTTGTTTTTATAATATACAGGTTTAGCCCTCTGACATAGATTTGTTTTTATAATATACAGGTTTAACCCTCTGACATAGATTTGTTTTAATAATATACAGGTTTAGCCCTCTGACATAGATTTGCTATTACAATATGAAGGGTTTAGCCCTCTGACATAGATTTGTTTTTATAATATACAGGTTTAGCCCTCTGACATAGATTTGTTATTACAATATGAAGGGTTTAGCCCTCTGACATAGATTTGCTATTACAATATGAAGGGTTTAGCCCTCTGACATAGATTTGTTATTAAAATATGAAGGGTTTAGCCCTCTGACATAGATTTGTTATTACAATATGAAGGGTTTAGCCCTCTGACATAGATTTGTTATTACAATATGAAGGGTTTAGCCCTCTGACATAGATTTGTTTTTACAATATGAAGGGTTTAGCCCTCTGACATAGATTTGTTATTACAATATGAAGGGTTTAGCCCTCTGACATAGATTTGTTTTTATAATATACAGGTTTAGCCCTCTGACATAGATTTGTTATTACAATATGAAGGGTTTAGCCCTCTGACATAGATTTGTTTTTATAATATACAGGTTTAGCCCTCTGACATAGATTTGTTTTAATAATATACAGGTTTAGCCCTCTGACATAGATTTGCTATTACAATATGAAGGGTTTAGCCCTCTGACATAGATTTGTTTTTATAATATACAGGTTTAGCCCTCTGACGTAGATTTGTTTTTATAATATACAGGTTTAGCCCTCTGACATAGATTTGTTATTACAATATGAAGGGTTTAGCCCTCTGACATAGATTTGTTATTACAATATGAAGGGTTTAGCCCTCTGACATAGATTTGTTATTACAATATGAAGGGTTTAGCCCTCTGACATAGATTTGTTTTTATAATATACACGTTTAGCCCTCTGACATAGATTTGTTTTAATAATATACAGGTTTAGCCCTCTGACATAGATTTGTTTTAATAATATACAGGTTTAGCCCTCTGACATAGATTTGTTTTTATAATATACAGGTTTAGCCCTCTGACATAGATTTGTTTTTATAATATACAGGTTTAGCCCTCTGACATAGATTTGTTTTAATAATATACAGGTTTAGCCCTCTGACATAGATTTGCTATTACAATATGAAGGGTTTAGCCCTCTGACATAGATTTGTTTTTATAATATACAGGTTTAGCCCTCTGACGTAGATTTGGTTTTATAATGTACAGGTTTAGCCCTCTGACATAGATTTGTTTTTATAATATACAGGTTTAGCCCTCTGACATAGATTTGTTATTACAATATGAAGGGTTTAGCCCTCTGACATAGATTTGTTATTACAATATGAAGGGTTTAGCCCTCTGACATAGATTTGTTATTACAATATGAAGGGTTTAGCCCTCTGACATAGATTTGTTTTTATAATATACAGGTTTAGCCCTCTGACATAGATTTGTTATTACAATATGAAGGGTTTAGCCCTCTGACATAGATTTGTTTTTATAATATACAGGTTTAGCCCTCTGACATAGATTTGTTATTACAATATGAAGGGTTTAGCCCTCTGACATAGATTTGTTATTACAATATGAAGGGTTTAGCCCTCTGACATAGATTTGTTATTACAATATGAAGGGTTTAGCCCTCTGACATAGATTTGTTTTTATAATATACAGGTTTAGCCCTCTGACATAGATTTGTTATTACAATAAGAAGGGTTTAGCCCTCTGACATAGATTTGTTATTACAATATGAAGGGTTTAGCCCTCTGACATAGATTTGTTTTAATAATATACAGGTTTAGCCCTCTGACATAGATTTGTTATTACAATAAGAAGGGTTTAGCCCTCTGACATAGATTTGTTTTTATAATATACAGGTTTAGCCCTCTGACATAGATTTGTTATTACAATATGAAGGGTTTAGCCCTCTGACAGATTTGTTATTACAATATGAAGGGTTTAGCCCTCTGACAGATTTATTATTACAATATGAAGGGTTTAGCCCTCTGACATAGATTTGTTTTTATAATATACAGGTTTAGCCCTCTGACATAGATTTGTTATTACAATATGAAGGGTTTAGCCCTCTGACATAGATTTGTTTTTATAATATACAGGTTTAGCCCTCTGACATAGATTTGTTATTACAATATGAAGGGTTTAGCCCTCTGACGTAGATTTGTTATTACAATATGAAGGGTTTAGCCCTCTGACATAGATTTGTTTTTATAATATACAGGTTTAGCCCTCTGACATAGATTTGTTATTACAATATGAAGGGTTTAGCCCTCTGACATAGATTTGTTTTTATAATATACAGGTTTAGCCCTCTGACATAGATTTGTTATTACAATATGAAGGGTTTAGCCCTCTGACATAGATTTGTTTTTATAATATACAGGTTTAGCCCTCTGACATAGATTTGTTTTAATAATATACAGGTTTAGCCCTCTGACATAGATTTGTTTTAATAATATACAGGTTTAGCCCTCTGACATAGATTTGTTTTTATAATATACAGGTTTAGCCCTCTGACATAGATTTGTTTTTATAATATACAGGTTTAACCCTCTGACATAGATTTGTTTTAATAATATACAGGTTTAGCCCTCTGACATAGATTTGCTATTACAATATGAAGGGTTTAGCCCTCTGACATAGATTTGTTTTTATAATATACAGGTTTAGCCCTCTGACGTAGATTTGGTTTTATAATGTACAGGTTTAGCCCTCTGACATAGATTTGTTTTTATAATATACAGGTTTAGCCCTCTGACATAGATTTGTTATTACAATATGAAGGGTTTAGCCCTCTGATATAGATTTGTTATTACAATATGAAGGGTTTAGCCCTCTGACATAGATTTGTTATTACAATATGAAGGGTTTAGCCCTCTGACATAGATTTGTTATTAAAATATGAAGGGTTTAGCCCTCTGACATAGATTTGTTATTACAATATGAAGGGTTTAGCCCGCTGACATAGATTTGTTTTTATAATATACAGGTTTAGCCCTCTGACATAGATTTGCTATTACAATATGAAGGGTTTAGCCCTCTGACATAGATTTGTTTTTATAATATACAGGTTTAGCCCTCTGACGTAGATTTGGTTTTATAATGTACAGGTTTAGCCCTCTGACATAGATTTGTTTTTATAATATACAGGTTTAGCCCTCTGACATAGATTTGTTATTACAATATGAAGGGTTTAGCCCTCTGATATAGATTTGTTATTACAATATGAAGGGTTTAGCCCTCTGACATAGATTTGTTATTACAATATGAAGGGTTTAGCCCTCTGACATAGATTTGTTATTAAAATATGAAGGGTTTAGCCCTCTGACATAGATTTGTTATTACAATATGAAGGGTTTAGCCCTCTGACATAGATTTGTTTTTATAATATACAGGTTTAGCCCTCTGACATAGATTTGTTATTACAATATGAAGGGTTTAGCCCTCTGACATAGATTTGTTTTTATAATATACAGGTTTAGCCCTCTGACATAGATTTGTTATTACAATATGAAGGGTTTAGCCCTCTGATAAGATTTGTTATTACAATATGAAGGGTTTAGCCCTCAGACAGATTTGTTATTACAATATGAAGGGTTTAGCCCTCTGACATAGATTTGTTTTTATAATATACAGGTTTAGCCCTCTGACATAGATTTGTTATTACAATATGAAGGGTTTAGCCCTCTGACAGATTTGTTATTACAATATGAAGGGTTTAGCCCTCAGACAGATTTGTTATTACAATATGAAGGGTTTAGCCCTCTGACATAGATTTGTTTTTATAATATACAGGTTTAGCCCTCTGACGTAGATTTGGTTTTATAATGTACAGGTTTAGCCCTCTGACATAGATTTGTTTTTATAATATACAGGTTTAGCCCTCTGACATAGATTTGTTATTACAATATGAAGGGTTTAGCCCTCTGACATAGATTTGTTTTTATAATATACAGGTTTAGCCCTCTGACATAGATTTGTTTTTATAATATACAGGTTTAGCCCTCTGACATAGATTTGTTTTAATAATATACAGGTTTAGCCCTCTGACATAGATTTGTTTTAATAATATACAGGTTTAGCCCTCTGACATAGATTTGTTTTTATAATATACAGGTTTAGCCCTCTGACATAGATTTGTTTTTATAATATACAGGTTTAACCCTCTGACATAGATTTGTTTTAATAATATACAGGTTTAGCCCTCTGACATAGATTTGCTATTACAATATGAAGGGTTTAGCCCTCTGACATAGATTTGTTTTTATAATATACAGGTTTAGCCCTCTGACGTAGATTTGGTTTTATAATGTACAGGTTTAGCCCTCTGACATAGATTTGTTTTTATAATATACAGGTTTAGCCCTCTGACATAGATTTGTTATTACAATATGAAGGGTTTAACCCTCTGACATAGATTTGTTATTACAATATGAAGGGTTTAGCCCTCTGACATAGATTTGTTATTAAAATATGAAGGGTTTAGCCCTCTGACATAGATTTGTTATTACAATATGAAGGGTTTAGCCCGCTGACATAGATTTGTTTTTATAATATACAGGTTTAGCCCTCTGACATAGATTTGTTATTACAATATGAAGGGTTTAGCCCTCTGACATAGATTTGTTTTTATAATATACAGGTTTAGCCCTCTGACATAGATTTGCTATTACAATATGAAGGGTTTAGCCCTCTGACATAGATTTGTTATTACAATATGAAGGGTTTAGCCCGCTGACATAGATTTGTTTTTATAATATACAGGTTTAGCCCTCTGACATAGATTTGTTATTACAATATGAAGGGTTTAGCCCTCTGACATAGATTTGTTTTTATAATATACAGGTTTAGCCCTCTGACATAGATTTGCTATTACAATATGAAGGGTTTAGCCCTCTGACATAGATTTGTTTTTATAATATACAGGTTTAGCCCTCTGACGTAGATTTGGTTTTATAATGTACAGGTTTAGCCCTCTGACATAGATTTGTTTTTATAATATACAGGTTTAGCCCTCTGACATAGATTTGTTATTACAATATGAAGGGTTTAGCCCTCTGATATAGATTTGTTATTACAATATGAAGGGTTTAGCCCTCTGACATAGATTTGTTATTACAATATGAAGGGTTTAGCCCTCTGACATAGATTTGTTATTAAAATATGAAGGGTTTAGCCCTCTGACATAGATTTGTTATTACAATATGAAGGGTTTAGCCCTCTGACATAGATTTGTTTTTATAATATACAGGTTTAGCCCTCTGACATAGATTTGTTATTACAATATGAAGGGTTTAGCCCTCTGACATAGATTTGTTTTTATAATATACAGGTTTAGCCCTCTGACATAGATTTGTTATTACAATATGAAGGGTTTAGCCCTCTGATAAGATTTGTTATTACAATATGAAGGGTTTAGCCCTCAGACAGATTTGTTATTCCAATATGAAGGGTTTAGCCCCCTGACATAGATTTGTTTTTATAATATACAGGTTTAGCCCTCTGACATAGATTTGTTATTACAATATGAAGGGTTTAGCCCTCTGACAGATTTGTTATTACAATATGAAGGGTTTAGCCCTCAGACAGATTTGTTATTACAATATGAAGGGTTTAGCCCTCTGACATAGATTTGTTTTTATAATATACAGGTTTAGCCCTCTGACATAGATTTGTTATTACAATATGAAGGGTTTAGCCCTCTGACATAGATTTGTTTTTATAATATACAGGTTTAGCCCTCTGACGTAGATTTGGTTTTATAATGTACAGGTTTAGCCCTCTGACATAGATTTGTTTTTATAATATACAGGTTTAGCCCTCTGACATAGATTTGTTATTACAATATGAAGGGTTTAGCCCTCTGACATAGATTTGTTTTTATAATATACAGGTTTAGCCCTCTGACATAGATTTGTTATTACAATATGAAGGGTTTAGCCCTCTGACATAGATTTGTTATTACAATATGAAGGGTTTAGCCCTCTGACATAGATTTGTTTTTATAATATACAGGTTTAGCCCTCTGACATAGATTTGTTATTACAATATGAAGGGTTTAGCCCTCTGACATAGATTTGTTTTTATAATATACAGGTTTAGCCCTCTGACATAGATTTGTTATTACAATATGAAGGGTTTAGCCCTCTGACGTAGTTTTGTTTTTATAATATACAGGTTTAGCCCTCTGACATAGATTTGTTATTACAATATGAAGGGTTTAGCCCTCTGACATAGATTTGTTTTTATAATATACAGGTTTAGCCCTCTGACGTAGATTTGGTTTTATAATGTACAGGTTTAGCCCTCTGACATAGATTTGTTTTTATAATATACAGGTTTAGCCCTCTGACATAGATTTGTTATTACAATATGAAGGGTTTAGCCCTCTGACATAGATTTGTTTTTATAATATACAGGTTTAGCCCTCTGACATAGATTTGTTATTACAATATGAAGGGTTTAGCCCTCTGACATAGATTTGTTTTTATAATATACAGGTTTAGCCCTCTGACATAGATTTGTTTTAATAATATACAGGTTTAGCCCTCTGACATAGATTTGTTTTAATAATATACAGGTTTAGCCCTCTGACATAGATTTGTTTTTATAATATACAGGTTTAGCCCTCTGACATAGATTTGTTTTTATAATATACAGGTTTAACCCTCTGACATAGATTTGTTTTAATAATATACAGGTTTAGCCCTCTGACATAGATTTGCTATTACAATATGAAGGGTTTAGCCCTCTGACATAGATTTGTTTTTATAATATACAGGTTTAGCCCTCTGACGTAGATTTGGTTTTATAATGTACAGGTTTAGCCCTCTGACATAGATTTGTTTTTATAATATACAGGTTTAGCCCTCTGACATAGATTTGTTATTACAATATGAAGGGTTTAGCCCTCTGATATAGATTTGTTATTATAATATACAGGTTTAACCCTCTGACATAGATTTGTTTTAATAATATACAGGTTTAGCCCTCTGACATAGATTTGTTTTTATAATATACAGGTTTAACCCTCTGACATAGATTTGTTTTAATAATATACAGGTTTAGCCCTCTGACATAGATTTGCTATTACAATATGAAGGGTTTAGCCCTCTGACATAGATTTGTTTTTATAATATACAGGTTTAGCCCTCTGACGTAGATTTGGTTTTATAATGTACAGGTTTAGCCCTCTGACATAGATTTGTTTTTATAATATACAGGTTTAGCCCTCTGACATAGATTTGTTATTACAATATGAAGGGTTTAGCCCTCTGATATAGATTTGTTATTACAATATGAAGGGTTTAGCCCTCTGACATAGATTTGTTATTACAATATGAAGGGTTTAGCCCTCTGACATAGATTTGTTATTAAAATATGAAGGGTTTAGCCCTCAGACAGATTTGTTATTACAATATGAAGGGTTTAGCCCTCTGACATAGATTTGTTTTTATAATATACAGGTTTAGCCCTCTGACATAGATTTGTTATTACAATATGAAGGGTTTAGCCCTCTGACAGATTTGTTATTACAATATGAAGGGTTTAGCCCTCAGACAGATTTGTTATTACAATATGAAGGGTTTAGCCCTCTGACATAGATTTGTTTTTATAATATACAGGTTTAGCCCTCTGACATAGATTTGTTATTACAATATGAAGGGTTTAGCCCTCTGACATAGATTTGTTTTTATAATATACAGGTTTAGCCCTCTGACGTAGATTTGGTTTTATAATGTACAGGTTTAGCCCTCTGACATAGATTTGTTTTTATAATATACAGGTTTAGCCCTCTGACATAGATTTGTTATTACAATATGTAGGGGTTAGCCCTCTGACATAGATTTGTTATTACAATATTAAGGGTTTAGCCCTCTGACATAGATTTGTTTTTATAATATACAGGTTTAGCCCTCTGACATAGATTTGTTATTACAATATGAAGGGTTTAGCCCTCTGACATAGATTTGTTTTTATAATATACAGGTTTAGCCCTCTGACATAGATTTGTTATTACAATATGAAGGGTTTAGCCCTCTGACATAGATTTGTTTTTATAATATACAGGTTTAGCCCTCTGACATAGATTTGTTATTACAATATGAAGGGTTTAGCCCTCTGACATAGATTTGTTTTTATAATATACAGGTTTAGCCCTCTGACATAGATTTGTTATTACAATATGAAGGGTTTAGCCCTCTGACATAGATTTGTTTTTATAATATACAGGTTTAGCCCTCTGACATAGATTTGTTTTAATAATATACAGGTTTAGCCCTCTGACATAGATTTGTTTTAATAATATACAGGTTTAGCCCTCTGACATAGATTTGTTTTTATAATATACAGGTTTAGCCCTCTGACATAGATTTGTTTTTATAATATACAGGTTTAACCCTCTGACATAGATTTGTTTTAATAATATACAGGTTTAGCCCTCTGACATAGATTTGCTATTACAATATGAAGGGTTTAGCCCTCTGACATAGATTTGTTTTTATAATATACAGGTTTAGCCCTCTGACGTAGATTTGGTTTTATAATGTACAGGTTTAGCCCTCTGACATAGATTTGTTTTTATAATATACAGGTTTAGCCCTCTGACATAGATTTGTTATTACAATATGAAGGGTTTAGCCCTCTGATATAGATTTGTTATTACAATATGAAGGGTTTAGCCCTCTGACATAGATTTGTTATTACAATATGAAGGGTTTAGCCCTCTGACATAGATTTGTTATTAAAATATGAAGGGTTTAGCCCTCTGACATAGATTTGTTATTACAATATGAAGGGTTTAGCCCTCTGACATAGATTTGTTTTTATAATATACAGGTTTAGCCCTCTGACATAGATTTGTTATTACAATATGAAGGGTTTAGCCCTCTGACATAGATTTGTTTTTATAATATACAGGTTTAGCCCTCTGACATAGATTTGTTATTACAATATGAAGGGTTTAGCCCTCTGATAAGATTTGTTATTACAATATGAAGGGTTTAGCCCTCAGACAGATTTGTTATTACAATATGAAGGGTTTAGCCCTCTGACATAGATTTGTTTTTATAATATACAGGTTTAGCCCTCTGACATAGATTTGTTATTACAATATGAATGGTTTAGCCCTCTGACAGATTTGTTATTACAATATGAAGGGTTTAGCCCTCAGACAGATTTGTTATTACAATATGAAGGGTTTAGCCCTCTGACATAGATTTGTTTTTATAATATACAGGTTTAGCCCTCTGACATAGATTTGTTATTACAATATGAAGGGTTTAGCCCTCTGACATAGATTTGTTTTTATAATATACAGGTTTAGCCCTCTGACGTAGATTTGGTTTTATAATGTACAGGTTTAGCCCTCTGACATAGATTTGTTTTTATAATATACAGGTTTAGCCCTCTGACATAGATTTGTTATTACAATATGTAGGGGTTAGCCCTCTGACATAGATTTGTTATTACAATATTAAGGGTTTAGCCCTCTGACATAGATTTGTTTTTATAATATACAGGTTTAGCCCTCTGACATAGATTTGTTATTACAATATGAAGGGTTTAGCCCTCTGACATAGATTTGTTTTTATAATATACAGGTTTAGCCCTCTGACATAGATTTGTTATTACAATATGAAGGGTTTAGCCCTCTGACATAGATTTGTTTTTATAATATACAGGTTTAGCCCTCTGACATAGATTTGTTTTTATAATATACAGGTTTAGCCCTCTGACATAGATTTGTTATTACAATATGAAGGGTTTAGCCCTCTGACATAGATTTGTTTTTATAATATACAGGTTTAGCCCTCTGACGTAGATTTGGTTTTATAATGTACAGGTTTAGCCCTCTGACATAGATTTGTTTTTATAATATACAGGTTTAGCCCTCTGACATAGATTTGTTATTACAATATGAAGGGTTTAGCCCTCTGACATAGATTTGTTATTACAATATGAAGGGTTTAGCCCTCTGACATAGATTTGTTTTTATAATATACAGGTTTAGCCCTCTGACATAGATTTGTTATTACAATATGAAGGGTTTAGCCCTCTGACATAGATTTGTTTTTATAATATACAGGTTTAGCCCTCTGACATAGATTTGTTATTACAATATGAAGGGTTTAGCCCTCTGACATAGATTTGTTTTAATAATATACAGGTTTAGCCCTCTGACATAGATTTGTTTTAATAATATACAGGTTTAGCCCTCTGACATAGATTTGTTTTTATAATATACAGGTTTAGCCCTCTGACATAGATTTGTTTTTATAATATACAGGTTTAGCCCTCTGACATAGATTTGTTTTAATAATATACAGGTTTAGCCCTCTGACATAGATTTGCTATTACAATATGAAGGGTTTAGCCCTCTGACATAGATTTGTTTTTATAATATACAGGTTTAGCCCTCTGACGTAGATTTGGTTTTATAATGTACAGGTTTAGCCCTCTGACATAGATTTGTTTTTATAATATGAAGGGTTTAGCCCTCTGACATAGATTTGTTATTACAATATGAAGGGTTTAGCCCTCTGACATAGATTTGTTTTTATAATATACAGGTTTAGCCCTCTGACATAGATTTGTTATTACAATATGAAGGGTTTAGCCCTCTGACATAGATTTGTTTTGATAATATACAGGTTTAGCCCTCTGACATAGATTTGTTATTACAATATGAAGGGTTTAGCCCTCTGACATAGATTTGTTATTACAATATGAAGAGTTTAGCCCTCTGACATAGATTTGTTATTACAATATGAAGGGTTTAGCCTTCTGACATAGATTTGTTTTTATAATATACAGGTTTAGCCCTCTGACATAGATTTGTTATTACAATAAGAAGGGTTTAGCCCTCTGACATAGATTTGTTATTACAATAAGAAGGGTTTAGCCCTCTGACATAGATTTGTTTTTATAATATACAGGTTTAGCCCTCTGACATAGATTTGTTATTACAATAAGAAGGGTTTAGCCCTCTGACATAGATTTGTTTTTATAATATACAGGTTTAGCCCTCTGACATAGATTTGTTATTACAATATGAAGGGTTTAGCCCTCTGACAGATTTGTTATTACAATATGAAGGGTTTAGCCCTCTGACAGATTTATTATTACAATATGAAGGGTTTAGCCCTCTGACATAGATTTGTTATTACAATATGAAGGGTTTAGCCCTCTGACATAGATTTGTTTTTATAATATACAGGTTTAGCCCTCTGACATAGATTTGTTATTACAATATGAAGGGTTTAGCCCTCTGACATAGATTTGTTTTTATAATATACAGGTTTAGCCCTCTGACATAGATTTGTTATTACAATATGAAGGGTTTAGCCCTCTGACATAGATTTGTTTTTATAATATACAGGTTTAGCCCTCTGACATAGATTTGTTTTAATAATATACAGGTTTAGCCCTCTGACATAGATTTGTTTTAATAATATACAGGTTTAGCCCTCTGACATAGATTTGTTTTTATAATATACAGGTTTAGCCCTCTGACATAGATTTGTTTTTATAATATACAGGTTTAGCCCTCTGACATAGATTTGTTTTAATAATATACAGGTTTAGCCCTCTGACATAGATTTGCTATTACAATATGAAGGGTTTAGCCCTCTGACATAGATTTGTTTTTATAATATACAGGTTTAGCCCTCTGACGTAGATTTGGTTTTATAATGTACAGGTTTAGCCCTCTGACATAGATTTGTTTTTATAATATACAGGTTTAGCCCTCTGACATAGATTTGTTATTACAATATGAAGGGTTTAGCCCTCTGACATAGATTTGTTATTACAATATGAAGGGTTTAGCCCTCTGACATAGATTTGTTATTACAATATGAAGGGTTTAGCCCTCTGACATAGATTTGTTTTTATAATATACAGGTTTAGCCCTCTGACATAGATTTGTTATTACAATATGAAGGGTTTAGCCCTCTGACATAGATTTGTTTTGATAATATACAGGTTTAGCCCTCTGACATAGATTTGTTATTACAATATGAAGGGTTTAGCCCTCTGACATAGATTTGTTATTACAATATGAAGGGTTTAGCCCTCTGACATAGATTTGTTATTACAATATGAAGGGTTTAGCCTTCTGACATAGATTTGTTTTTATAATATACAGGTTTAGCCCTCTGACATAGATTTGTTATTACAATAAGAAGGGTTTAGCCCTCTGACATAGATTTGTTATTACAATATGAAGGGTTTAGCCCTCTGACATAGATTTGTTTTAATAATATACAGGTTTAGCCCTCTGACATAGATTTGTTATTACAATAAGAAGGGTTTAGCCCTCTGACATAGATTTGTTTTTATAATATACAGGTTTAGCCCTCTGACATAGATTTGTTATTACAATATGAAGGGTTTAGCCCTCTGACAGATTTGTTATTACAATATGAAGGGTTTAGCCCTCTGGCAGATTTATTATTACAATATGAAGGGTTTAGCCCTCTGACATAGATTTGTTATTACAATATGAAGGGTTTAGCCCTCTGACATAGATTTGTTTTTATAATATACAGGTTTAGCCCTCTGACATAGATTTGTTATTACAATATGAAGGGTTTAGCCTTCTGACATAGATTTGTTTTTATAATATACAGGTTTAGCCCTCTGACATAGATTTGTTATTACAATATGAAGGGTTTAGCCCTCTGACATAGATTTGTTTTTATAATATACAGGTTTAGCCCTCTGACATAGATTTGTTTTAATAATATACAGGTTTAGCCCTCTGACATAGATTTGTTTTAATAATATACAGGTTTAGCCCTCTGACATAGATTTGTTTTTATAATATACAGGTTTAGCCCTCTGACATAGATTTGTTTTTATAATATACAGGTTTAACCCTCTGACATAGATTTGTTTTAATAATATACAGGTTTAGCCCTCTGACATAGATTTGCTATTACAATATGAAGGGTTTAGCCCTCTGACATAGATTTGTTTTTATAATATACAGGTTTAGCCCTCAGACGTAGATTTGGTTTTATAATGTACAGGTTTAGCCCTCTGACATAGATTTGTTTTTATAATATACAGGTTTAGCCCTCTGACATAGATTTGTTATTACAATATGAAGGGTTTAGCCCTCTGACATAGATTTGTTATTACAATATGAAGGGTTTAGCCCTCTGACATAGATTTGTTATTACAATATGAAGGGTTTAGCCCTCTGACATAGATTTGTTATTAAAATATGAAGGGTTTAGCCCTCTGACATAGATTTGTTATTACAATATGAAGGGTTTAGCCCTCTGACATAGATTTGTTTTTATAATATACAGGTTTAGCCCTCTGACATAGATTTGTTATTACAATATGAAGGGTTTAGCCCTCTGACATAGATTTGTTTTTATAATATACAGGTTTAGCCCTCTGACATAGATTTGTTATTACAATATGAAGGGTTTAGCCCTCTGACAGATTTGTTATTACAATATGAAGGGTTTAGCCCTCAGACAGATTTGTTATTACAATATGAAGGGTTTAGCCCTCAGACAGATTTGTTATTACAATATGAAGGGTTTAGCCCTCTGACATAGATTTGTTTTTATAATATACAGGTTTAGCCCTCTGACATAGATTTGTTATTACAATATGAAGGGTTTAGCCCTCTGACATAGATTTGTTTTTATAATATACAAGTTTAGCCCTCTGACATAGATCTGTTATTACAATATGAAGGGTTTAGCCCTCTGACAGATTTGTTATTACAATATGAAGGGTTTAGCCCTCAGACAGATTTGTTATTACAATATGAAGGGTTTAGCCCTCTGACATAGATTTGTTTTTATAATATACAGGTTTAGCCCTCTGACATAGATTTGTTATTACAATATGAAGGGTTTAGCCCTCTGACATAGATTTGTTTTTATAATATACAGGTTTAGCCCTCTGACGTAGATTTGGTTTTATAATGTACAGGTTTAGCCCTCTGACATAGATTTGTTTTTATAATATACAGGTTTAGCCCTCTGACATAGATTTGTTATTACAATATGAAGGGTTTAGCCCTCTGACATAGATTTGTTATTACAATATGAAGGGTTTAGCCCTCTGACATAGATTTGTTTTTATAATATACAGGTTTAGCCCTCTGACATAGATTTGTTATTACAATATGAAGGGTTTAGCCCTCTGACATAGATTTGTTTTTATAATATACAGGTTTAGCCCTCTGACATAGATTTGTTATTACAATATGAAGGGTTTAGCCCTCTGACATAGATTTGTTTTTATAATATACAGGTTTAGCCCTCTGACATAGATTTGTTTTTATAATATACAGGTTTAGCCCCCTGACATAGATTTGTTTTAATAATATACAGGTTTAGCCCTCTGACATAGATTTGTTTTTATAATATACAGGTTTAGCCCTCTGACATAGATTTGTTTTTATAATATACAGGTTTAGCCCTCTGACATAGATTTGTTTTTATAATATACAGGTTTAGCCCTCTGACATAGATTTGTTTTAATAAAATACAGGTTTAGCCCTCTGACATAGATTTGCTATTACAATATGAAGGGTTTAGCCCTCTGACATAGATTTGTTATTACAATATGAAGGGTTTAGCCCTCTGGCATAGATTTCTTTTAATAATATACAGGTTTAGCCCTCTGACATAGATTTGTTGTTAAAATATGAAGGGTTTAGCCCTCTGACATAGATTTGTTATTACAATATGAAGGGTTTAGCCCTCTGACATAGATTTGTTTTTATAATATACAGGTTTAGCCCTCTGACATAGATTTGTTATTACAATATGAAGGGTTTAGCCCTCTGACATAGATTTGTTTTTATAATATACAGGTTTAGCCCTCTGACATAGATTTGTTAGTACAATATGAAGGGTTTAGCCCTCTGACATAGATTTGTTATTACAATATGAAGGGTTTAGCCCTCTGACATAGATTTGTTATTACAATATGAAGGGTTTAGCCCTCTGACAGATTTGTTATTACAATATGAAGGGTTTAGCCCTCAGACAGATTTGTTATTACAATATGAAGGGTTTAGCCCTCTGACATAGATTTGTTTTAATAATATACAGGTTTAGCCCTCTGACATAGATTTGTTATTACAATATGAAGGGTTTAGCCCTCTGACATAGATTTGTTTTTATAATATACAGGTTTAGCCCTCTGACATAGATCTGTTATTACAATATGAAGGGTTTAGCCCTCTGACAGATTTGTTATTACAATATGAAGGGTTTAGCCCTCAGACAGATTTGTTATTACAATATGAAGGGTTTAGCCCTCTGACATAGATTTGTTATTACAATATGAAGGGTTTAGCCCTCTGACATAGATTTGTTATTACAATATGAAGGGTTTAGCCCTCTGACATAGATTTGTTTTTATAATATACAGGTTTAGCCCTCTGACATAGATTTGTTATTACAATATGAAGGGTTTAGCCCTCTGACATAGATTTGTTTTTATAATATACAGGTTTAGCCCTCTGACATAGATTTGTTATTACAATATGAAGGGTTTAGCCCTCTGACATAGATTTGTTATTACAATATGATATACAAGGGTTTAGCCCTCTGACATAGATTTGTTATTACAATATGAAGGGTTTAGCCCTCTGACATAGATTTGTTTTTATAATATACAGGTTTAGCCCTCTGACATAGATTTGTTATTACAATAAGAAGGGTTTAGCCCTCTGACATAGATTTGTTATTACAATATGAAGGGTTTAGCACTCTGACATAGATTTGTTTGAATAATATACAGGTTTAGCCCTCTGACATAGATTTGTTATTACAATAAGAAGGGTTTAGCCCTCTGACATAGATTTGTTTTTATAATATACAGGTTTAGCCCTCTGACATAGATTTGTTATTACAATATGAAGGGTTTAGCCCTCTGACAGATTTGTTATTACAATATGAAGGGTTTAGCCCTCTGACAGATTTATTATTACAATATGAAGGGTTTAGCCCTCTGACATAGATTTGTTTTTATAATATACAGGTTTAGCCCTCTGACATAGATTTGTTGTTACAATATGAAGGGTTTAGCCCTCTGACATAGATTTGTTTTTATAATATACAGGTTTAGCCCTCTGACATAGATTTGTTATTACAATATGAAGGGTTTAGCCTTCTGACATAGATTTGTTTTTATAATATACAGGTTTAGCCCTCTGACATAGATTTGTTTTAATAATATACAGGTTTAGCCCTCTGACATAGATTTGTTTTAATAATATACAGGTTTAGCCCTCTGACATAGATTTGTTTTTATAATATACAGGTTTAGCCCTCTGACATAGATTTGTTATTACAATATGAAGGGTTTAGCCCTCTGACAGATTTGTTATTACAATATGAAGGGTTTAGCCCTCTGACATATTTATTATTACAATATGAAGGGTTTAGCCCTCTGACATAGATTTGTTTTTATAATATACAGGTTTAGCCCTCTGACATAGATTTGTTATTACAATATGAAGGGTTTAGCCCTCTGACATAGATTTGTTTTTATAATATACAGGTTTAGCCCTCTGACATAGATTTGTTATTACAATATGAAGGGTTTAGCCCTCTGACATAGATTTGTTTTTATAATATACAGGTTTAGCCCTCTGACATAGATTTGTTTTAATAATATACAGGTTTAGCCCTCTGACATAGATTTGTTTTAATAATATACAGGTTTAGCCCTCTGACATAGATTTGTTTTTATAATATACAGGTTTAGCCCTCTGACATAGATTTGTTATTACAATATGAAGGGTTTTTTCCCTCTGACATAGATTTGTTATTACAATATGAAGGGTTTAGCCCTCTGACATAGATTTGTTGTTAAAATATGAAGGGTTTAGCCCTCTGACATAGCTTTGTTATTACAATATGAAGGGTTTAGCCCTCTGACATAGATTTGTTTTTATAATATACAGGTTTAGCCCTCTGACATAGATTTGTTATTACAATATGAAGGGTTTAGCCCTCTGACATAGATTTGTTATTACAATAAGAAGGGTTTAGCCCTCTGACATAGATTTGTTATTACAATATGAAGGGTTTAGCCCTCTGACATAGATTTGTTTTAATAATATACAGGTTTAGCCCTCTGACATAGATTTGTTATTACAATAAGAAGGGTTTAGCCCTCTGACATAGATTTGTTTTTATAATATACAGGTTTAGCCCTCTGACATAGATTTGTTATTACAATATGAAGGGTTTAGCCCTCTGACAGATTTGTTATTACAATATGAAGGGTTTAGCCCTCTGACAGATTTATTATTACAATATGAAGGGTTTTAGCCCTCTGACATAGATTTGTCTTTATAATATACAGGTTTAGCCCTCTGACATAGATTTGTTATTACAATATGAAGGGTTTAGCCCTCTGACATAGATTTGTTTTTATAATATACAGGTTTAGCCCTCTGACATAGATTTGTTATTACAATATGAAGGGTTTAGCCCTCTGACATAGATTTTGTTTTTATAATATACAGGTTTAGCCCTCTGACATAGATTTGTTTTAATAATATACAGGTTTAGCCCTCTGACATAGATTTGTTTTAATAATATACAGGTTTAGCCCTCTGACATAGATTTGTTTTTATAATATACAGGTTTAGCCCTCTGACATAGATTTGTTATTACAATATGAAGGGTTTAGCCCTCTGACAGATTTGTTATTACAATATGAAGGGTTTAGCCCTCTGACATATTTATTATTACAATATGAAGGGTTTAGCCCTCTGACATAGATTTGTTTTTATAATATACAGGTTTAGCCCTCTGACATAGATTTGTTATTACAATATGAAGGGTTTAGCCCTCTGACATAGATTTGTTTTTATAATATACAGGTTTAGCCCTCTGACATAGATTTGTTATTACAATATGAAGGGTTTAGCCCTCTGACATAGATTTGTTTTTATAATATACAGGTTTAGCCCTCTGACATAGATTTGTTTTAATAATATACAGGTTTAGCCCTCTGACATAGATTTGTTTTAATAATATACAGGTTTAGCCCTCTGACATAGATTTGTTTTTATAATATACAGGTTTAGCCCTCTGACATAGATTTGTTATTACAATATGAAGGGTTTTTTCCCTCTGACATAGATTTGTTATTACAATATGAAGGGTTTAGCCCTCTGACATAGATTTGTTGTTAAAATATGAAGGGTTTAGCCCTCTGACATAGCTTTGTTATTACAATATGAAGGGTTTAGCCCTCTGACATAGATTTGTTTTTATAATATACAGGTTTAGCCCTCTGACATAGATTTGTTATTACAATATGAAGGGTTTAGCCCTCTGACATAGATTTGTTATTACAATAAGAAGGGTTTAGCCCTCTGACATAGATTTGTTATTACAATATGAAGGGTTTAGCCCTCTGACATAGATTTGTTTTAATAATATACAGGTTTAGCCCTCTGACATAGATTTGTTATTACAATAAGAAGGGTTTAGCCCTCTGACATAGATTTGTTTTTATAATATACAGGTTTAGCCCTCTGACATAGATTTGTTATTACAATATGAAGGGTTTAGCCCTCTGACAGATTTGTTATTACAATATGAAGGGTTTAGCCCTCTGACAGATTTATTATTACAATATGAAGGGTTTCGCCCTCTGACATAGATTTGTCTTTATAATATACAGGTTTAGCCCTCTGACATAGATTTGTTATTACAATATGAAGGGTTTAGCCCTCTGACATAGATTTGTTTTTATAATATACAGGTTTAGCCCTCTGACATAGATTTGTTATTACAATATGAAGGGTTTAGCCCTCTGACATAGATTTTGTTTTTATAATATACAGGTTTAGCCCTCTGACATAGATTTGTTTTAATAATATACAGGTTTAGCCCTCTGACATAGATTTGTTTTAATAATATACAGGTTTAGCCCTCTGACATAGATTTGTTTTTATAATATACAGGTTTAGCCCTCTGACATAGATTTGTTATTACAATATGAAGGGTTTAGCCCTCTGACATAGATTTGTTATTACAATATGAAGGGTTTAGCCCTCTGACATAGATTTGTTATTACAATATGAAGGGTTTAGCCCTCTGACATAGATTTCTTTTAATAATATACAGGTTTAGCCCTCTGACATAGATTTGTTGTTAAAATATGAAGGGTTTAGCCCTCTGACATAGATTTGTTATTACAATATGAAGGGTTTAGCCCTCTGACATAGATTGTTTTTAATAATATACAGGTTTAGCCCTCTGACATAGATTTGTTTTTAAAATATACAGGTTTAGCCCTCTGACATAGATTTGTTATTACAATATGAAGGTTTTAGCCCTCTGACATAGATTTGTTTTTATAATATACAGGTTTAGCCCTCTGACATAGATTTGTTATTACAATATGAAGGGTTTAGCCCTCTGACATAGATTTGTTATTACAATATGAAGGGTTTAGCCCTCTGACATAGATTTGTTATTACAATATGAAGGGTTTAGCCCTCTGACATAGATTTGTTTTTATAATATACAGGTTTAGCCCTCTGACATAGATTTGTTATTACAATAAGAAGGGTTTAGCCCTCTGACATAGATTTGTTATTACAATATGAAGGGTTTAGCCCTCTGACATAGATTTGTTTTAATAATATACAGGTTTAGCCCTCTGGCATAGATTTGTTATTACAATATGAAGGGTTTAGCCCTCTGACAGATTTGTTATTACAATATGAAGGGTTTAGCCCTCTGACAGATTTATTATTACAATATGAAGGGTTTAGCCCTCTGACATAGATTTGTTTTTATAATATACAGGTTTAGCCCTCTGACATAGATTTGTTATTACAATATGAAGGGTTTAGCCCTCTGACATAGATTTGTTTTTATAATATACAGGTTTAGCCCTCTGACATAGATTTGTTATTACAATATGAAGGGTTTATCCCTCTGACATAGATTTGTTTTTATAATATACAGGTTTAGCCCTCTGACATAGATTTGTTTTAATAATATACAGGTTTAGCCCTCTGACATAGATTTGTTATTACAATATACAGGTTTAGCCCTCTGACATAGATTTGTTTTAATAATATACAGGTTTAGCCCTCTGACATAGATTTGTTTTTATAATATACAGGTTTAACCCTCTGACATAGATTTGTTTTAATAATATACAGGTTTAGCCCTCTGACATAGATTTGCTATTACAATATGAAGGGTTTAGCCCTCTGACATAGATTTGTTTTTATAATATACAGGTTTAGCCCTCTGACGTAGATTTGGTTTTATAATGTACAGGTTTAGCCCTCTGACATAGATTTGTTTTTATAATATACAGGTTTAGCCCTCTGACGTAGATTTGTTATTACAATATGAAGGGTTTAGCCCTCTGACATAGATTTGTTATTACAATATGAAGGGTTTAGCCCTCTGACATAGATTTGTTATTACAATATGAAGGGTTTAGCCCTCTGACATAGATTTGTTTTTATAATATACAGGTTTAGCCCTCTGACATAGATTTGTTTTAATAATATACAGGTTTAGCCCTCTGACATAGATTTGTTTTAATAATATACAGGTTTAGCCCTCTGACATAGATTTGTTTTTATAATATACAGGTTTAGCCCTCTGACATAGATTTGTTTTTATAATATACAGGTTTAGCCCTCTGACATAGATTTGTTATTACAATATGAAGGGTTTAGCCCTCTGACATAGATTTGTTATTACAATATGAAGGGTTTAGCCCTCTGACATAGATTTGTTTTAATAATATACAGGTTTAGCCCTCTGACATAGATTTGTTATTACAATAAGAAGGGTTTAGCCCTCTGACATAGATTTGTTTTTATAATATACAGGTTTAGCCCTCTGACATAGATTTGTTATTACAATATGAAGGGTTTAGCCCTCTGACAGATTTGTTATTACAATATGAAGGGTTTAGCCCTCTGACAGATTTATTATTACAATATGAAGGGTTTCGCCCTCTGACATAGATTTGTCTTTATAATATACAGGTTTAGCCCTCTGACATAGATTTGTTATTACAATATGAAGGGTTTAGCCCTCTGACATAGATTTGTTTTTATAATATACAGGTTTAGCCCTCTGACATAGATTTGTTATTACAATATGAAGGGTTTAGCCCTCTGACATAGATTTTGTTTTTATAATATACAGCTTTAGCCCTCTGACATAGATTTGTTTTAATAATATACAGGTTTAGCCCTCTGACATAGATTTGTTTTAATAATATACAGGTTTAGCCCTCTGACATAGATTTGTTTTTATAATATACAGGTTTAGCCCTCTGACATAGATTTGTTATTACAATATGAAGGGTTTAGCCCTCTGACATAGATTTGTTATTACAATATGAAGGGTTTAGCCCTCTGACATAGATTTGTTATTACAATAAGAAGGGTTTAGCCCTCTGACATAGATTTGTTATTACAATATGAAGGGTTTAGCCCTCTGACATAGATTTGTTTGAATAATATACAGGTTTAGCCCTCTGACATAGATTTGTTATTACAATAAGAAGGGTTTAGCCCTCTGACAGATTTGTTATTACAATATGAAGGGTTTAGCCCTCTGACAGATTTATTATTACAATATGAAGGGTTTCGCCCTCTGACATAGATTTGTCTTTATAATATACAGGTTTAGCCCTCTGACATAGATTTGTTATTACAATATGAAGGGTTTAGCCCTCTGACATAGATTTCTTTTAATAATATACAGGTTTAGCCCTCTGACATAGATTTGTTGTTAAAATATGAAGGGTTTAGCCCTCTGACATAGATTTGTTATTACAATATGAAGGGTTTAGCCCTCTGACATAGATTGTTTTTAATAATATACAGGTTTAGCCCTCTGACATAGATTTGTTTTTAAAATATACAGGTTTAGCCCTCTGACATAGATTTGTTATTACAATATGAAGGTTTTAGCCCTCTGACATAGATTTGTTTTTATAATATACAGGTTTAGCCCTCTGACATAGATTTGTTATTACAATATGAAGGGTTTAGCCCTCTGACATAGATTTGTTATTACAATATGAAGGGTTTAGCCCTCTGACATAGATTTGTTATTACAATATGAAGGGTTTAGCCCTCTGACATAGATTTGTTTTTATAATATACAGGTTTAGCCCTCTGACATAGATTTGTTATTACAATAAGAAGGGTTTAGCCCTCTGACATAGATTTGTTATTACAATATGAAGGGTTTAGCCCTCTGACATAGATTTGTTTTAATAATATACAGGTTTAGCCCTCTGGCATAGATTTGTTATTACAATATGAAGGGTTTAGCCCTCTGACAGATTTGTTATTACAATATGAAGGGTTTAGCCCTCTGACAGATTTATTATTACAATATGAAGGGTTTAGCCCTCTGACATAGATTTGTTTTTATAATATACAGGTTTAGCCCTCTGACATAGATTTGTTATTACAATATGAAGGGTTTAGCCCTCTGACATAGATTTGTTTTTATAATATACAGGTTTAGCCCTCTGACATAGATTTGTTATTACAATATGAAGGGTTTATCCCTCTGACATAGATTTGTTTTTATAATATACAGGTTTAGCCCTCTGACATAGATTTGTTTTAATAATATACAGGTTTAGCCCTCTGACATAGATTTGTTATTACAATATACAGGTTTAGCCCTCTGACATAGATTTGTTTTAATAATATACAGGTTTAGCCCTCTGACATAGATTTGTTTTTATAATATACAGGTTTAACCCTCTGACATAGATTTGTTTTAATAATATACAGGTTTAGCCCTCTGACATAGATTTGCTATTACAATATGAAGGGTTTAGCCCTCTGACATAGATTTGTTTTTATAATATACAGGTTTAGCCCTCTGACGTAGATTTGGTTTTATAATGTACAGGTTTAGCCCTCTGACATAGATTTGTTTTTATAATATACAGGTTTAGCCCTCTGACATAGATTTGTTATTACAATATGAAGGGTTTAGCCCTCTGACATAGATTTGTTATTACAATATGAAGGGTTTAGCCCTCTGACATAGATTTGTTATTACAATATGAAGGGTTTAGCCCTCTGACATAGATTTGTTTTTATAATATACAGGTTTAGCCCTCTGACATAGATTTGTTTTAATAATATACAGGTTTAGCCCTCTGACATAGATTTGTTTTAATAATATACAGGTTTAGCCCTCTGACATAGATTTGTTTTTATAATATACAGGTTTAGCCCTCTGACATAGATTTGTTTTTATAATATACAGGTTTAGCCCTCTGACATAGATTTGTTATTACAATATGAAGGGTTTAGCCCTCTGACATAGATTTGTTATTACAATATGAAGGGTTTAGCCCTCTGACATAGATTTGTTTTAATAATATACAGGTTTAGCCCTCTGACATAGATTTGTTATTACAATAAGAAGGGTTTAGCCCTCTGACATAGATTTGTTTTTATAATATACAGGTTTAGCCCTCTGACATAGATTTGTTATTACAATATGAAGGGTTTAGCCCTCTGACAGATTTGTTATTACAATATGAAGGGTTTAGCCCTCTGACAGATTTATTATTACAATATGAAGGGTTTAGCCCTCTGACATAGATTTGTCTTTATAATATACAGGTTTAGCCCTCTGACATAGATTTGTTATTACAATATGAAGGGTTTAGCCCTCTGACATAGATTTGTTTTTATAATATACAGGTTTAGCCCTCTGACATAGATTTGTTATTACAATATGAAGGGTTTAGCCCTCTGACATAGATTTTGTTTTTATAATATACAGGTTTAGCCCTCTGACATAGATTTGTTTTAATAATATACAGGTTTAGCCCTCTGACATAGATTTGTTTTAATAATATACAGGTTTAGCCCTCTGACATAGATTTGTTTTTATAATATACAGGTTTAGCCCTCTGACATAGATTTGTTATTACAATATGAAGGGTTTAGCCCTCTGACATAGATTTGTTATTACAATATGAAGGGTTTAGCCCTCTGACATAGATTTGTTATTACAATATGAAGGGTTTAGCCCTCTGACATAGATTTCTTTTAATAATATACAGGTTTAGCCCTCTGACATAGATTTGTTGTTAAAATATGAAGGGTTTAGCCCTCTGACATAGATTTGTTATTACAATATGAAGGGTTTAGCCCTCTGACATAGATTGTTTTTAATAATATACAGGTTTAGCCCTCTGACATAGATTTGTTTTTAAAATATACAGGTTTAGCCCTCTGACATAGATTTGTTATTACAATATGAAGGTTTTAGCCCTCTGACATAGATTTGTTTTTATAATATACAGGTTTAGCCCTCTGACATAGATTTGTTATTACAATATGAAGGGTTTAGCCCTCTGACATAGATTTGTTATTACAATATGAAGGGTTTAGCCCTCTGACATAGATTTGTTATTACAATATGAAGGGTTTAGCCCTCTGACATAGATTTGTTTTTATAATATACAGGTTTAGCCCTCTGACATAGATTTGTTATTACAATAAGAAGGGTTTAGCCCTCTGACATAGATTTGTTATTACAATATGAAGGGTTTAGCCCTCTGACATAGATTTGTTTTAATAATATACAGGTTTAGCCCTCTGGCATAGATTTGTTATTACAATATGAAGGGTTTAGCCCTCTGACAGATTTGTTATTACAATATGAAGGGTTTAGCCCTCTGACAGATTTATTATTACAATATGAAGGGTTTAGCCCTCTGACATAGATTTGTTTTTATAATATACAGGTTTAGCCCTCTGACATAGATTTGTTATTACAATATGAAGGGTTTAGCCCTCTGACATAGATTTGTTTTTATAATATACAGGTTTAGCCCTCTGACATAGATTTGTTATTACAATATGAAGGGTTTATCCCTCTGACATAGATTTGTTTTTATAATATACAGGTTTAGCCCTCTGACATAGATTTGTTTTAATAATATACAGGTTTAGCCCTCTGACATAGATTTGTTATTACAATATACAGGTTTAGCCCTCTGACATAGATTTGTTTTAATAATATACAGGTTTAGCCCTCTGACATAGATTTGTTTTTATAATATACAGGTTTAACCCTCTGACATAGATTTGTTTTAATAATATACAGGTTTAGCCCTCTGACATAGATTTGCTATTACAATATGAAGGGTTTAGCCCTCTGACATAGATTTGTTTTTATAATATACAGGTTTAGCCCTCTGACGTAGATTTGGTTTTATAATGTACAGGTTTAGCCCTCTGACATAGATTTGTTTTTATAATATACAGGTTTAGCCCTCTGACGTAGATTTGGTTTTATAATGTACAGGTTTAGCCCTCTGACATAGATTTGTTTTTATAATATACAGGTTTAGCCCTCTGACATAGATTTGTTATTACAATATGAAGGGTTTAGCCCTCTGACATAGATTTGTTATTACAATATGAAGGGTTTAGCCCTCTGACATAGATTTGTTATTACAATATGAAGGGTTTAGCCCTCTGACATAGATTTGTTTTTATAATATACAGGTTTAGCCCTCTGACATAGATTTGTTTTAATAATATACAGGTTTAGCCCTCTGACATAGATTTGTTTTAATAATATACAGGTTTAGCCCTCTGACATAGATTTGTTTTTATAATATACAGGTTTAGCCCTCTGACATAGATTTGTTTTTATAATATACAGGTTTAGCCCTCTGACATAGATTTGTTATTACAATATGAAGGGTTTAGCCCTCTGACATAGATTTGTTATTACAATATGAAGGGTTTAGCCCTCTGACATAGATTTGTTTTTAATAATATACAGGTTTAGCCCTCTGACATAGATTTTTGTTAAAATATGAAGGGTTTAGCCCTCTGACATAGATTTGTTATTACAATATGAAGGGTTTAGCCCTCTGACATAGATTTTTTTAAATAATATACAGGTTTAGCCCTCTGACATAGATTTGTTATTACAATATGAAGGGTTTAGCCCTCTGACATAGATTTGTTTTTATAATATACAGGTTTAGCCCTCTGACATAGATTTGTTATTACAATATGAAGGGTTTAGCCCTCTGACATAGATTTTGAAGGGTTTAGCCCTTGACATAATTTGTTATTACAATATGAAGGGTTTAGCCCTCTGACATAGATTTGTTTTTAAAATATACAGGTTTAGCCCTCTGACATAGATTTGTTATTACAATATGAAGGTTTTAGCCCTCTGACATAGATTTGTTTTTATAATATACAGGTTTAGCCCTCTGACATAGATTTGTTATTACAATATGAAGGGTTTAGCCCTCTGACATAGATTTGTTATTACAATATGAAGGGTTTAGCCCTCTGACATAGATTTGTTATTACAATATGAAGGGTTTAGCCCTCTGACATAGATTTGTTTTTATAATATACAGGTTTAGCCCTCTGACATAGATTTGTTATTACAATAAGAAGGGTTTAGCCCTCTGACATAGATTTGTTATTACAATATGAAGGGTTTAGCCCTCTGACATAGATTTGTTTTAATAATATACAGGTTTAGCCCTCTGGCATAGATTTGTTATTACAATATGAAGGGTTTAGCCCTCTGACAGATTTGTTATTACAATATGAAGGGTTTAGCCCTCTGACAGATTTATTATTACAATATGAAGGGTTTAGCCCTCTGACATAGATTTGTTTTTATAATATACAGGTTTAGCCCTCTGACATAGATTTGTTATTACAATATGAAGGGTTTAGCCCTCTGACATAGATTTGTTTTTATAATATACAGGTTTAGCCCTCTGACATAGATTTGTTATTACAATATGAAGGGTTTAGCCCTCTGACATAGATTTGTTTTTATAATATACAGGTTTAGCCCTCTGACATAGATTTGTTTTAATAATATACAGGTTTAGCCCTCTGACATAGATTTGTTATTACAATATACAGGTTTAGCCCTCTGACATAGATTTGTTTTAATAATATACAGGTTTAGCCCTCTGACATAGATTTGTTTTTATAATATACAGGTTTAACCCTCTGACATAGATTTGTTTTAATAATATACAGGTTTAGCCCTCTGACATAGATTTGCTATTACAATATGAAGGGTTTAGCCCTCTGACATAGATTTGTTTTTATAATATACAGGTTTAGCCCTCTGACATAGATTTGGTTTTATAATGTACAGGTTTAGCCCTCTGACATAGATTTGTTTTTATAATATACAGGTTTAGCCCTCTGACATAGATTTGTTATTACAATATGAAGGGTTTAGCCCTCTGACATAGATTTGTTATTACAATATGAAGGGTTTAGCCCTCTGACATAGATTTGTTATTACAATATGAAGGGTTTAGCCCTCTGACATAGATTTGTTTTTAAATATACAGGTTTAGCCCTCTGACATAGATTTGTTATTACAATATGAAGGTTTAGCCCTCTGACATAGATTTGTTTTTATAATATACAGGTTTAGCCCTCTGACATAGATTTGTTATTACAATATGAAGGGTTTAGCCCTCTGACATAGATTTGTTATTACAATATGAAGGGTTTAGCCCTCTGACATAGATTTGTTATTACAATATGAAGGGTTTAGCCCTCTGACATAGATTTGTTTTTATAATATACAGGTTTAGCCCTCTGACATAGATTTGTTATTACAATATGAAGGGTTTAGCCCTCTGACATAGATTTGTTATTACAATATGAAGGGTTTAGCCCTCTGACATAGATTTGTTTTAATAATATACAGGTTTAGCCCTCTGGCATAGATTTGTTATTACAATATGAAGGGTTTAGCCCTCTGACAGATTTGTTATTACAATATGAAGGGTTTAGCCCTCTGACAGATTTATTATTACAATATGAAGGGTTTAGCCCTCTGACATAGATTTGTTTTTATAATATACAGGTTTAGCCCTCTGACATAGATTTGTTATTACAATATGAAGGGTTTAGCCCTCTGACATAGATTTGTTTTTATAATATACAGGTTTAGCCCTCTGACATAGATTTGTTATTACAATATGAAGGGTTTAGCCCTCTGACATAGATTTGTTTTTATAATATACAGGTTTAGCCCTCTGACATAGATTTGTTTTAATAATATACAGGTTTAGCCCTCTGACATAGATTTGTTATTACAATATACAGGTTTAGCCCTCTGACATAGATTTGTTTTTATAATATACAGGTTTAGCCCTCTGACATAGATTTGTTTTTATAATTAGGTTTAACCCTCTGACATAGATTTGTTTTAATAATATACAGGTTTAGCCCTCTGACATAGATTTGTTATTACAATATGAAGGGTTTAGCCCTCTGACATAGATTTGTTTTTATAATATACAGGTTTAGCCCTCTGACGTAGATTTGGTTTTATAATGTACAGGTTTAGCCCTCTGACATAGATTTGTTTTTATAATATACAGGTTTAGCCCTCTGACATAGATTTGTTATTACAATATGAAGGGTTTAGCCCTCTGACATAGATTTGTTATTACAATATGAAGGGTTTAGCCCTCTGACATAGATTTGTTATTACAATATGAAGGGTTTAGCCCTCTGACATAGATTTATTTTAATAATATACAGGTTTAGCCCTCTGACATAGATTTGTTGTTAAAATATGAAGGGTTTAGCCCTCTGACATAGATTTGTTATTACAATATGAAGGGTTTAGCCCTCTGACATAGATTTGTTTTTGACATAATATACAATATGAAGGTTTAGCCCTCTGACATAGATTTGTTATTACAATATGAAGGGTTTATCCCTCTGACATAGATTTGTTATTACAATAAGAAGGGTTTAGCCCTCTGACATAGATTTGTTATTACAATATGAAGGGTTTAGCCCTCTGACATAGATTTGTTTTAATAATATACAGGTTTAGCCCTCTGACATAGATTTGTTATTACAATATGAAGGGTTTAGCCCTCTGACAGATTTGTTATTACAATATGAAGGGTTTAGCCCTCTGACAGATTTATTATTACAAAATGAAGGGTTTCGCCCTCTGACAGATTTGTTTTTATAATATACAGGTTTAGCCCTCTGACATAGATTTGTTATTACAATATGAAGGGTTTAGCCCTCTGACATAGATTTGTTTTTATAATATACAGGTTTAGCCCTCTGACATATATTTGCTATTACAATATGAAGGGTTTAGCCCTCTGACATAGATTTGTTATTACAATATGAAGGGTTTAGCCCTCTGACATAGATTTGTTATTACAATATGAAGGGTTTAGCCCTCTGACATAGATTTGTTATTACAATATGAAGGGTTTAGCCCTCTGACATAGATTTGTTTTTATAATATACAGGTTTAGCCCTCTGACATAGATTTGTTATTACAATATGAAGGGTTTAGCCCTCTGACATAGATTTGTTTTTATAATATACAGGTTTAGCCCTCTGACATAGATTTGTTTTAATAATATAGGTTTAGCCCTCTGACATAGATTTGTTTTAATAATATACAGGTTTAGCCCTCTGACATAGATTTGTTTTTATAATATACAGGTTTAGCCCTCTGACATAGATTTGTTATTACAATATGAAGGGTTTAGCCCTCTGACATAGATTTGTTATTACAATATGAAGGGTTTAGCCCTCTGACATAGATTTGTTATTACAATATGAAGGGTTTAGCCCTCTGACATAGATTTGTTTTTATAATATACAGGTTTAGCCCTCTGACATAGATTTGTTATTACAATATGAAGGGTTTAGCCCTCTGACATAGATTTGTTTTTATAATATACAGGTTTAGCCCTCTGACATAGATTTGTTATTACAATATGAAGGGTTTAGCCCTCTGACATAGATTTGTTATTACAATATGAAGGGTTTAGCCCTCTGACATAGATTTGTTTTTATAATATACAGGTTTAGCCCTCTGACATAGATTTGTTATTACAATATGAAGGGTTTAGCCCTCTGACATAGATTTGTTATTACAATATGAAGGGTTTAGCCCTCTGACATAGATTTGTTATTACAATATGAAGGGTTTAGCCCTCTGACATAGATTTCTTTTAATAATATACAGGTTTAGCCCTCTGACATAGATTTGTTGTTAAAATATGAAGGGTTTAGCCCTCTGACATAGATTTGTTATTACAATATGAAGGGTTTAGCCCTCTGACATAGATTTGTTTTTATAATATACAGGTTTAGCCCTCTGACATAGATTTGTTATTACAATATGAAGGGTTTAGCCCTCTGACATAGATTTGTTTTTATAATATACAGGTTTAGCCCTCTGACATAGATTTGTTATTACAATATGAAGGGTTTAGCCCTCTGACATAGATTTGTTATTACAATATGAAGGGTTTAGCCCTCTGACATAGATTTGTTATTACAATATGAAGGGTTTAGCCCTCTGACATAGATTTGTTTTTATAATATACAGGTTTAGCCCTCTGACATAGATTTGTTATTACAATATGAAGGGTTTAGCCCTCTGACATAGATTTGTTTTTATAATATACAGGTTTAGCCCTCTGACATAGATTTGTTATTACAATATGAAGGGTTTAGCCCTCTGACATAGATTTGTTTTTATAATATACAGGTTTAGCCCTCTGACATAGATTTGTTTTATAATAACAGGTTTAGCCCTCTGACATAGATTTGTTTTATAATATAGGGTTTAGCCCTCTGACATAGATTTGTTTTTATAATATACAGGTTTAGCCCTCTGACATAGATTTGTTATTACAATATGAAGGGTTTAGCCCTCTGACATAGATTTGTTATTACAATATGAAGGGTTTAGCCCTCTGACATAGATTTGTTATTACAATATGAAGGGTTTAGCCCTCTGACATAGATTTCTTTTAATAATATACAGGTTTAGCCCTCTGACATAGATTTGTTGTTAAAATATGAAGGGTTTAGCCCTCTGACATAGATTTGTTATTACAATATGAAGGGTTTAGCCCTCTGACATAGATTTGTTTTTATAATATACAGGTTTAGCCCTCTGACATAGATTTGTTATTACAATATGAAGGGTTTAGCCCTCTGACATAGATTTGTTTTTATAATATACAGGTTTAGCCCTCTGACATAGATTTGTTATTACAATATGAAGGGTTTAGCCCTCTGACATAGATTTGTTATTACAATATGAAGGGTTTAGCCCTCTGACATAGATTTGTTATTACAATATGAAGGGTTTAGCCCTCTGACATAGATTTGTTTTTATAATATACAGGTTTAGCCCTCTGACATAGATTTGTTATTACAATATGAAGGGTTTAGCCCTCTGACATAGATTTGTTTTTATAATATACAGGTTTAGCCCTCTGACATAGATTTGTTTTAATAATATACAGGTTTAGCCCTCTGACATAGATTTGTTTTACAATAATAAGGGTTTAGCCCTCTGACATAGATTTGTTTTTATAATATACAGGTTTAGCCCTCTGACATAGATTTGTTATTACAATATGAAGGGTTTAGCCCTCTGACATAGATTTGTTATTACAATATGAAGGTTTAGCCCTCTGACATAGATTTGTTATTACAATATGAAGCCCTCTGACATAGATTTGTTATTACAATATGAAGGGTTTAGCCCTCTGACATAGATTTGTTTTTATAATATACAGGTTTAGCCCTCTGACATAGATTTGTTATTACAATATGAAGGGTTTAGCCCTCTGACATAGATTTGTTTTTATAATATACAGGTTTAGCCCTCTGACATAGATTTGTTTTAATAATATACAGGTTTAGCCCTCTGACATAGATTTGTTTTAATAATATACAGGTTTAGCCCTCTGACATAGATTTGTTTTTATAATATACAGGTTTAGCCCTCTGACATAGATTTGTTATTACAATATGAAGGGTTTAGCCCTCTGACATAGATTTGTTATTACAATATGAAGGGTTTAGCCCTCTGACATAGATTTGTTATTACAATATGAAGGGTTTAGCCCTCTGACATAGATTTGTTTTTATAATATACAGGTTTAGCCCTCTGACATAGATTTGTTATTACAATATGAAGGGTTTAGCCCTCTGACATAGATTTGTTTTTATAATATACAGGTTTAGCCCTCTGACATAGATTTGTTATTACAATATGAAGGGTTTAGCCCTCTGACATAGATTTGTTATTACAATATGAAGGTTTAGCCCTCTGACATAGATTTGTTATTACAATATGAAGGGTTTAGCCCTCTGACATAGATTTGTTTTTATAATATACAGGTTTAGCCCTCTGACATAGATTTGTTATTACAATATGAAGGGTTTAGCCCTCTGACATAGATTTGTTTTTGTAATATACAGGTTTAGCCCTCTGACATAGATTTGTTTTAATAATATACAGGTTTAGCCCTCTGACATAGATTTGTTTTAATAATATACAGGTTTAGCCCTCTGACATAGATTTGTTTTTATAATATACAGGTTTAGCCCTCTGACATAGATTTGTTATTACAATATGAAGGGTTTAGCCCTCTGACATAGATTTGTTATTACAATATGAAGGGTTTAGCCCTCTGACATAGATTTTTGTTATTACAATATGAAGGGTTTAGCCCTCTGACATAGATTTGTTTTTATAATATACAGGTTTAGCCCTCTGACATAGATTTGTTATTACAATATGAAGGGTTTAGCCCTCTGACATAGATTTGTTTTTATAATATACAGGTTTAGCCCTCTGACATAGATTTGTTATTACAATATGAAGGGTTTAGCCCTCTGACATAGATTTGTTATTACAATATGAAGGGTTTAGCCCTCTGACATAGATTTGTTTTTATAATATACAGGTTTAGCCCTCTGACATAGATTTGTTATTACAATATGAAGGGTTTAGCCCTCTGACATAGATTTGTTATTACAATATGAAGGGTTTAGCCCTCTGACATAGATTTGTTATTACAATATGAAGGGTTTAGCCCTCTGACATAGATTTCTTTTAATAATATACAGGTTTAGCCCTCTGACATAGATTTGTTGTTAAAATATGAAGGGTTTAGCCCTCTGACATAGATTTGTTATTACAATATGAAGGGTTTAGCCCTCTGACATAGATTTGTTTTTATAATATACAGGTTTAGCCCTCTGACATAGATTTGTTATTACAATATGAAGGGTTTAGCCCTCTGACATAGATTTGTTTTTATAATATACAGGTTTAGCCCTCTGACATAGATTTGTTATTACAATATGAAGGGTTTAGCCCTCTGACATAGATTTGTTATTACAATATGAAGGGTTTAGCCCTCTGACATAGATTTGTTATTACAATATGAAGGGTTTAGCCCTCTGACATAGATTTGTTTTTATAATATACAGGTTTAGCCCTCTGACATAGATTTGTTATTACAATATGAAGGGTTTAGCCCTCTGACATAGATTTGTTTTTATAATATACAGGTTTAGCCCTCTGACATAGATTTGTTATTACAATATGAAGGGTTTAGCCCTCTGACATAGATTTGTTTTTATAATATACAGGTTTAGCCCTCTGACATAGATTTGTTTTAATAATAACAGGTTTAGCCCTCTGACATAGATTTGTTTTAATAATATACAGGTTTAGCCCTCTGACATAGATTTGTTTTTATAATATACAGGTTTAGCCCTCTGACATAGATTTGTTATTACAATATGAAGGGTTTAGCCCTCTGACATAGATTTGTTATTACAATATGAAGGGTTTAGCCCTCTGACATAGATTTGTTATTACAATATGAAGGGTTTAGCCCTCTGACATAGATTTCTTTTAATAATTACAGGTTTAGCCCTCTGACATAGATTTGTTGTTAAAATATGAAGGGTTTAGCCCTCTGACATAGATTTGTTATTACAATATGAAGGGTTTAGCCCTCTGACATAGATTTGTTTTTATAATATACAGGTTTAGCCCTCTGACATAGATTTGTTATTACAATATGAAGGGTTTAGCCCTCTGACATAGATTTGTTTTTATAATATACAGGTTTAGCCCTCTGACATAGATTTGTTATTACAATATGAAGGGTTTAGCCCTCTGACATAGATTTGTTATTACAATATGAAGGGTTTAGCCCTCTGACATAGATTTGTTATTACAATATGAAGGGTTTAGCCCTCTGACATAGATTTGTTTTTATAATATACAGGTTTAGCCCTCTGACATAGATTTGTTATTACAATATGAAGGGTTTAGCCCTCTGACATAGATTTGTTTTTATAATATACAGGTTTAGCCCTCTGACATAGATTTGTTTTTATAATATACAGGTTTAGCCCTCTGACATAGATTTGTTTTAATAATATACAGGTTTAGCCCTCTGACATAGATTTGTTTTTATAATATACAGGTTTAGCCCTCTGACATAGATTTGTTATTACAATATGAAGGTTTAGCCCTCTGACATAGATTTGTTATTACAATATGAAGGGTTTAGCCCTCTGACATAGATTTGTTATTACAATATGAAGGGTTTAGCCCTCTGACATAGATTTGTTTTTATAATATACAGGTTTAGCCCTCTGACATAGATTTGTTATTACAATATGAAGGGTTTAGCCCTCTGACATAGATTTGTTTTTATAATATACAGGTTTAGCCCTCTGACATAGATTTGTTTTATAATATATGAAGGTTTAGCCCTCTGACATAGATTTGTTTTTATAATATACAGGTTTAGCCCTCTGACATAGATTTGTTTTTATAATATACAGGTTTAGCCCTCTGACATAGATTTGTTATTACAATATGAAGGGTTTAGCCCTCTGACATAGATTTGTTATTACAATATGAAGGGTTTAGCCCTCTGACATAGATTTGTTATTACAATATGAAGGGTTTAGCCCTCTGACATAGATTTGTTTTTATAATATACAGGTTTAGCCCTCTGACATAGATTTGTTATTACAATATGAAGGGTTTAGCCCTCTGACATAGATTTGTTTTTATAATATACAGGTTTAGCCCTCTGACATAGATTTGTTATTACAATATGAAGGGTTTAGCCCTCTGACATAGATTTGTTATTACAATATGAAGGGTTTAGCCCTCTGACATAGATTTGTTTTTATAATATACAGGTTTAGCCCTCTGACATAGATTTGTTATTACAATATGAAGGGTTTAGCCCTCTGACATAGATTTGTTTTTACAATATGAAGGGTTTAGCCCTCTGACATAGATTTGTTATTACAATATGAAGGGTTTAGCCCTCTGACATAGATTTGTTTATTACATAGATTTGTTGTTAAAATATGAAGGGTTTAGCCCTCTGACATAGATTTGTTATTACAATATGAAGGGTTTAGCCCTCTGACATAGATTTGTTTTTATAATATACAGGTTTAGCCCTCTGACATAGATTTGTTATTACAATATGAAGGGTTTAGCCCTCTGACATAGATTTGTTTTTATAATATACAGGTTTAGCCCTCTGACATAGATTTGTTATTACAATATGAAGGGTTTAGCCCTCTGACATAGATTTGTTATTACAATATGAAGGGTTTAGCCCTCTGACATAGATTTGTTATTACAATATGAAGGGTTTAGCCCTCTGACATAGATTTGTTTTTATAATATACAGGTTTAGCCCTCTGACATAGATTTGTTATTACAATATGAAGGGTTTAGCCCTCTGACATAGATTTGTTTTTATAATATACAGGTTTAGCCCTCTGACATAGATTTGTTATTACAATATGAAGGGTTTAGCCCTCTGACATAGATTTGTTTTTATAATATACAGGTTTAGCCCTCTGACATAGATTTGTTTTAATAATATACAGGTTTAGCCCTCTGACATAGATTTGTTTTAATAATATACAGGTTTAGCCCTCTGACATAGATTTGTTTTTATAATATGAAGGTTTAGCCCTCTGACATAGATTTGTTATTACAATATGAAGGGTTTAGCCCTCTGACATAGATTTGTTATTACAATATGAAGGGTTTAGCCCTCTGACATAGATTTGTTATTACAATATGAAGGGTTTAGCCCTCTGACATAGATTTGTTTTAATAATATGAAGGGTTTAGCCCTCTGACATAGATTTGTTTTTAAAATATACAGGTTTAGCCCTCTGACATAGATTTGTTATTACAATATGAAGGGTTTAGCCCTCTGACATAGATTTGTTTTTATAATATACAGGTTTAGCCCTCTGACATAGATTTGTTATTACAATATGAAGGGTTTAGCCCTCTGACATAGATTTGTTTTTATAATATACAGGTTTAGCCCTCTGACATAGATTTGTTATTACAATATGAAGGGTTTAGCCCTCTGACATAGATTTGTTATTACAATATGAAGGGTTTAGCCCTCTGACATAGATTTGTTATTACAATATGAAGGGTTTAGCCCTCTGACATAGATTTGTTTTTATAATATACAGGTTTAGCCCTCTGACATAGATTTGTTATTACAATATGAAGGGTTTAGCCCTCTGACATAGATTTGTTTTATAATATACAGGTTTAGCCCTCTGACATAGATTTGTTATTACAATATGAAGGGTTTAGCCCTCTGACATAGATTTGTTATTACAATATGAAGGGTTTAGCCCTCTGACATAGATTTGTTATTACAATATGAAGGGTTTAGCCCTCTGACATAGATTTGTTTTAATAATATACAGGTTTAGCCCTCTGACATAGATTTGTTATTACAATATGAAGGGTTTAGCCCTCTGACAGATTTGTTATTACAATATGAAGGGTTTAGCCCTCTGACAGATTTATTATTACAAAATGAAGGGTTTCGCCCTCTGACATAGATTTGTTTTTATAATATACAGGTTTAGCCCTCTGACATAGATTTGTTATTACAATATGAAGGGTTTAGCCCTCTGACATAGATTTGTTTTTATAATATACAGGTTTAGCCCTCTGACATATATTTGTTATTACAATATGAAGGGTTTAGCCCTCTGACATAGATTTGTTATTACAATATGAAGGGTTTAGCCCTCTGACATAGATTTGTTATTACAATATGAAGGGTTTAGCCCTCTGACATAGATTTCTTTTAATAATATACAGGTTTAGCCCTCTGACATAGATTTGTTGTTAAAATATGAAGGGTTTAGCCCTCTGACATAGATTTGTTATTACAATATGAAGGGTTTAGCCCTCTGACATAGATTTGTTTTTATAATATACAGGTTAGCCCTCTGACATAGATTTGTTATTACAATATGAAGGGTTTAGCCCTCTGACATAGATTTGTTTTTATAATATACAGGTTTAGCCCTCTGACATAGATTTGTTATTACAATATGAAGGGTTTAGCCCTCTGACATAGATTTGTTATTACAATATGAAGGGTTTAGCCCTCTGACATAGATTTGTTATTACAATATGAAGGGTTTAGCCCTCTGACATAGATTTGTTTTTATAATATACAGGTTTAGCCCTCTGACATAGATTTGTTATTACAATATGAAGGGTTTAGCCCTCTGACATAGATTTGTTTTAATAATATACAGGTTTAGCCCTCTGACATAGATTTGTTATTACAATATGAAGGGTTTATCCCTCTGACATAGATTTGTTATTACAATAAGAAGGGTTTAGCCCTCTGACATAGATTTGTTATTACAATATGAAGGGTTTAGCCCTCTGACATAGATTTGTTTTAATAATATACAGGTTTAGCCCTCTGACATAGATTTGTTATTACAATATGAAGGGTTTAGCCCTCTGACAGATTTGTTATTACAATATGAAGGGTTTAGCCCTCTGACAGATTTATTATTACAAAATGAAGGGTTTCGCCCTCTGACATAGATTTGTTTTTATAATATACAGGTTTAGCCCTCTGACATAGATTTGTTATTACAATATGAAGGGTTTAGCCCTCTGACATAGATTTGTTTTTATAATATACAGGTTTAGCCCTCTGACATATATTTGTTATTACAATATGAAGGGTTTAGCCCTCTGACATAGATTTGTTATTACAATATGAAGGGTTTAGCCCTCTGACATAGATTTGTTATTACAATATGAAGGGTTTAGCCCTCTGACATAGATTTGTTATTACAATATGAAGGGTTTAGCCCTCTGACATAGATTTGTTTTTATAATATACAGGTTTAGCCCTCTGACATAGATTTGTTATTACAATATGAAGGGTTTAGCCCTCTGACATAGATTTGTTTTTATAATATACAGGTTTAGCCCTCTGACATAGATTTGTTTTAATAATATACAGGTTTAGCCCTCTGACATAGATTTGTTTTAATAATATACAGGTTTAGCCCTCTGACATAGATTTGTTTTTATAATATACAGGTTTAGCCCTCTGACATAGATTTGTTATTACAATATGAAGGGTTTAGCCCTCTGACATAGATTTGTTATTACAATATGAAGGGTTTAGCCCTCTGACATAGATTTGTTATTACAATATTTACATTTTACATTTAAGTCATTTAGCAGACGCTCTTATCCAGAGCGACTTACAAATTGGTGCATTCACCTTATGACATCCAGTGGAACAGTCACTTTACAATAGTGCATCTAAATCTTAAAAAGGGGGGGGGGGATACTTATCCTATCCTAGGTATTCCTTAAAGAGGTGGGTTTCAGGTGTCTCCGGAAGGTGGTGATTGACTCCGCTGTCCTGGCGTCGTGAGGGAGTTTGTTCCACCATTGGGGGGCCAGCGCAGCGAACAGTTTTGACTGGGCTGAGCGGGAGCTGTACTTCCTCAGTGGTAGGGAGGCGAGCAGGCCAGAGGTGGATGAACGCAGTGCCCTTGTTTGGGTGTAGGGCCTGATCAGAGCCTGGAGGTACTGAGGTGCCGTTCCCCTCACAGCTCCGTAGGCAAGCACCATGGTCTTGTAGCGGATGCGAGCTTCAACTGGAAGCCAGTGGAGAGAACGGAGGAGCGGGGTGACGTGAGAGAACTTGGGAAGGTTGAACACCAGACGGGCTGCGGCGTTCTGGATGAGTTGAAGGGTTTAATGGCACAGGCAGGGAGCCCAGCCAACAGCGAGTTGCAGTAATCCAGACGGGAGATGACAAGTGCCTGGATTAGGACCTGCGCCGCTTCCTGTGTGAGGCAGGGTCGTACTCTGCGGATGTTGTAGAGCATGAACCTACAGGAACGGGCCACCGCCTTGATGTTGGTTGAGAACGACAGGGTGTTGTCCAGGATCACGCCAAGGTTCTTGGCGCTCTGGGAGGAGGACACAATGGAGTTGTCAACCGTGATGGCGAGATCATGGAACGGGCAGTCCTTCCCCGGGAGGAAGAGCAGCTCCGTCTTGCCGAGGTTCAGCTTGAGGTGGTGATCCGTCATCCACACTGATATGTCTGCCAGACATGCAGAGATGCGATTCGCCACCTGGTCGTCAGAAGGGGGAAAGGAGAAGATTAATTGTGTGTCGTCTGCATAGCAATGATAGGAGAGACCATGTGAGGTTATGACAGAGCCAAGTAACTTGGTGTATAGCGAGAATAGGAGAGGGCCAAGAACAGAGCCCTGGGGGACACCAGTGGTGAGAGCGCGTGGTGAGGAGACAGATTCTCGCCACGCCACCTGGTAGGAGCGGCCTGTCAGGTAGGACGCAATCCAAGCGTGGGCCGCGCCGGAAATGCCCAACTCGGAGAGGGTGGAGAGGAGGATCTGATGGTTCACAGTATCGAAGGCAGCCGATAGATCTAGAAGGATGAGAGCAGAGGAGAGAGAGTTAGCTTTAGCAGTGCGGAGCGCCTCCGTGATACAGAGGAGAGCAGTCTCAGTTGAATGACTAGTCTTGAAACCTGACTGATTTGGATCAAGAAGGTCATTCAGAGAGAGATAGCGGGAGAGCTGGCCAAGGACGGCACGTTCAAGAGTTTTGGAGAGAAAAGAAAGAAGGGATACTGGTCTGTAATTGTTGACATCGGAGGGATCAAGTGTAGGTTTTTTCAGAAGGGGTGCAACTCTCGCTCTCTTGAAGACGGAAGGGACGTAGCCAGCGGTCAGGGATGAGTTGATGAGCGAGGTGAGGTAAGGGAGAAGGTCTCCGGAAATGGTCTGGAGAAGAGAGGAGGGGATAGGGTCAAGCGGGCAGGTTGTTGGGCGGCCGGCCGGCACAAGACGCGAGATTTCATCTGGAGAGAAGGGGAGAAAGAGGTCAGAGCACAGGGTAGGGCAGTGTGAGCAGAACCAGCGGTGTCGTTTGACTTAGCAAACGAGGATCGGATGTCGTCGACCTTCTTTTCAAAATGGTTGACGAAGTCATCTGCAGAGGGGGGGGGGGATTCAGGAGGGAGGAGAAGGTGGCAAAGAGCTTCCTAGGGTTAGAGGCAGATGCTTGGAATTTAGCGTGGTAGAAAGTGGCTTTAGCAGCAGAGACAGAGGAGGAAAATGTAGAGAGGAGGGAGTGAAAGGATGCCAGGTCCGCAGGGAGGCGAGTTTTCCCACATTTCCGCTCGGCTGCCCGGAGCTCTGTTCTGTGAGCTCGCAATGAGTCATCGAGCTACGGAGCGGGAGGGGAGGACCGAGCCGGCCTGGAGGATAGGGGACATAGAGAGTCAAAGGATGCAGAGAGGGAGGAGAGGAGGGTTGAGGAGGCAGAATCAGGAGATAGGTTGGAGAAGGTTTGAGGGGAGGGAAGAGATGATAGGATGGAAGAGGAGAGAGTAGCGGGGGAGAGAGAGCGAAGGTTGGGACGGCGTGATACCATCCGAGTAGGGGCAGTGTGGGAGGTGTTGGATGAGAGTGAGAGGGAAAAGGATACAAGGTAGTGGTCGGAGACTTGGAGGGGAGTTGCAATGAGGTTAGTGGAAGAACAGCATCTAGTAAAGATGAGGTCGAGCGTATTGCCTGCCTTGTGAGTAGGGGGAGGTGAGAGGGTGAGGTCAAAAGAGGAGAGGAGTGGAAAGAAGGAGGCAGAGAGGAAAGAGTCAAAGGTAGACGTGGGGAGGTTAAAGTCGCCCAGAACTGTGAGAGGTGAGCCGTCCTCAGGAAAGGAGCTTATCAAGGCATCAAGCTCATTGATGAACTCTCCGAGGGAACCTGGAGGGCGATAAATGATAAGGATGTTAAGCTTGAAAGGGCTGGTAACTGTGACAGCATGGAATTCAAAGGAGGCGATAGACAGATGGGTAAGGGGAGAAAGAGAGAATGACCACTTGGGAGAGATGAGGATCCCGGTGCCACCACCCTGCTGACCAGAAGCTCTCGGGGTGTGCGAGAACACGTGGGCGGACGAAGAGAGAGCAGTAGGAGTAGCAGTGTTGTCTGTGGTGATCCATGTTTCCGTCAGTGCCAAGAAGTCGAGGGACTGGAGGGAGGCATAGGCTGAGATGAACTCTGCCTTGTTGACCGCAGATTGGCAGTTCCAGAGGCTACCGGAGACCTGGAACTCCACGTGGGTTGTGCGCGCTGGGACCACCAGAGTAGGGTGGCCGCGGCCACGCGGTGTGGAGCGTTTGTATGGTCTGTGCAGAGAGGAGAGAACAGGAAGGGTTTAGCCCTCTGACATAGATTTGTTTTTATAATATACAGGTTTAGCCCTCTGACATAGATTTGTTATTACAATATGAAGGGTTTAGCCCTCTGACATAGATTTGTTTTTGTAATATACAGGTTTAGCCCTCTGACATAGATTTGTTTTAATAATATACAGGTTTAGCCCTCTGACATAGATTTGTTTTAATAATATACAGGTTTAGCCCTCTGACATAGATTTGTTTTTATAATATACAGGTTTAGCCCTCTGACATAGATTTGTTATTACAATATGAAGGGTTTAGCCCTCTGACATAGATTTGTTATTACAATATGAAGGGTTTAGCCCTCTGACATAGATTTGTTATTACAATATGAAGGGTTTAGCCCTCTGACATAGATTTCTTTTAATAATATACAGGTTTAGCCCTCTGACATAGATTTGTTGTTAAAATATGAAGGGTTTAGCCCTCTGACATAGATTTGTTATTACAATATGAAGGGTTTAGCCCTCTGACATAGATTTGTTTTTATAATATACAGGTTTAGCCCTCTGACATAGATTTGTTATTACAATATGAAGGGTTTAGCCCTCTGACATAGATTTGTTATTACAATATGAAGGGTTTAGCCCTCTGACATAGATTTGTTTTTATAATATACAGGTTTAGCCCTCTGACATAGATTTGTTATTACAATATGAAGGGTTTAGCCCTCTGACATAGATTTGTTATTACAATATGAAGGGTTTAGCCCTCTGACATAGATTTGTTATTACAATATGAAGGGTTTAGCCCTCTGACATAGATTTATTTTAATAATATACAGGTTTAGCCCTCTGACATAGATTTGTTGTTAAAATATGAAGGGTTTAGCCCTCTGACATAGATTTGTTTTTATAATATACAGGTTTAGCACTCTGACATAGATTTGTTATTACAATATGAAGGGTTTAGCCCTCTGACATAGATTTGTTTTTATAATATACAGGTTTAGCCCTCTGACATAGATTTGTTATTACAATATGAAGGGTTTAGCCCTCTGACATAGATTTGTTATTACAATATGAAGGATTTAGCCCTCTGACATAGATTTGTTTTTATAATATACAGGTTTAGCCCTCTGACATAGATTTGTTATTACAATATGAAGGGTTTAGCCCTCTGACATAGATTTGTTTTTATAATATACAGGTTTAGCCCTCTGACATAGATTTGTTATTACAATATGAAGGGTTTAGCCCTCTGACATAGATTTGTTTTTATAATATACAGGTTTAGCCCTCTGACATAGATTTGTTTTAATAATATACAGGTTTAGCCCTCTGACATAGATTTGTTTTAATAATATACAGGTTTAGCCCTCTGACATAGATTTGTTTTTATAATATACAGGTTTAGCCCTCTGACATAGATTTGTTATTACAATATGAAGGGTTTAGCCCTCTGACATAGATTTGTTATTACAATATGAAGGGTTTAGCCCTCTGACATAGATTTGTTATTACAATATGAAGGGTTTAGCCCTCTGACATAGATTTCTTTTAATAATATACAGGTTTAGCCCTCTGACATAGATTTGTTGTTAAAATATGAAGGGTTTAGCCCTCTGACATAGATTTGTTATTACAATATAAAGGGTTTAGCCCTCTGACATAGATTTGTTTTTATAATATACAGGTTTAGCCCTCTGACATAGATTTGTTATTACAATATGAAGGGTTTAGCCCTCTGACATAGATTTGTTATTACAATATGAAGGGTTTAGCCCTCTGACATAGATTTGTTATTACAATATGAAGGGTTTAGCCCTCTGACATAGATTTGTTATTATAATATGAAGGTTTAGCCCTCTGACATAGATTTGTTTTTATAATATACAGGTTTAGCCCTCTGACATAGATTTGTTATTACAATAGAATTTGCCCTTTTATTTGTTTTTATAATATACAGGTTTAGCCCTCTGACATAGATTTGTTATTACAATATGAAGGGTTTAGCCCTCTGACATAGATTTGTTATTACAATATGAAGGGTTTAGCCCTCTGACATAGATTTTTTATTACAATATGAAGGGTTTAGCCCTCTGACATAGATTTGTTTTTATAATATACAGGTTTAGCCCTCTGACATAGATTTGTTATTACAATGAGAAGGGTTTAGCCCTCTGACATAGATTTGTTATTACAATATGAAGGGTTTAGCCCTCTGACATAGATTTGTTTTAATAATATACAGGTTTAGCCCTCTGACATAGATTTGTTATTACAATAAGAAGGGTTTAGCCCTCTGACATAGATTTGTTTTTATAATATACAGGTTTAGCCCTCTGACATAGATTTGTTATTACAATATGAAGGGTTTAGCCCTCTGACAGATTTGTTATTACAATATGAAGGGTTTAGCCCTCTGACAGATTTATTATTACAATATGAAGGGTTTAGCCCTCTGACATAGATTTGTTTTTATAATATACAGGTTTAGCCCTCTGACATAGATTTGTTTTTAAAATATACAGGTTTAGCCCTCTGACATAGATTTGTTATTACAATATGAAGGTTTTAGCCCTCTGACATAGATTTGTTTTTATAATATACAGGTTTAGCCCTCTGACATAGATTTGTTATTACAATATGAAGGGTTTGGCCCTCTGACATAGATTTGTTATTACAATATGAAGGGTTTAGCCCTCTGACATAGATTTGTTATTACAATATGAAGGGTTTAGCCCTCTGACATAGATTTGTTTTTATAATATACAGGTTTAGCCCTCTGACATAGATTTGTTATTACAATAAGAAGGGTTTAGCCCTCTGACATAGATTTGTTATTACAATATGAAGGGTTTAGCCCTCTGACATAGATTTGTTTTAATAATATACAGGTTTAGCCCTCTGGCATAGATTTGTTATTACAATATGAAGGGTTTAGCCCTCTGACAGATTTGTTATTACAATATGAAGGGTTTAGCCCTCTGACAGATTTATTATTACAATATGAAGGGTTTAGCCCTCTGACATAGATTTGTTTTTATAATATACAGGTTTAGCCCTCTGACATAGATTTGTTATTACAATATGAAGGGTTTAGCCCTCTGACATAGATTTGTTTTTATAATATACAGGTTTAGCCCTCTGACATAGATTTGTTATTACAATATGAAGGGTTTAGCCCTCTGACATAGATTTGTTTTTATAATATACAGGTTTAGCCCTCTGACATAGATTTGTTTTAATAATATACAGGTTTAGCCCTCTGACATAGATTTGTTATTACAATATACAGGTTTAGCCCTCTGACATAGATTTGTTTTAATAATATACAGGTTTAGCCCTCTGACATAGATTTGTTTTTATAATATACAGGTTTAACCCTCTGACATAGATTTGTTTTAATAATATACAGGTTTAGCCCTCTGACATAGATTTGCTATTACAATATGAAGGGTTTAGCCCTCTGACATAGATTTGTTTTTATAATATACAGGTTTAGCCCTCTGACGTAGATTTGGTTTTATAATGTACAGGTTTAGCCCTCTGACATAGATTTGTTTTTATAATATACAGGTTTAGCCCTCTGACATAGATTTGTTATTACAATATGAAGGGTTTAGCCCTCTGACATAGATTTGTTATTACAATATGAAGGGTTTAGCCCTCTGACATAGATTTGTTATTACAATATGAAGGGTTTAGCCCTCTGACATAGATTTGTTATTACAATATGAAGGGTTTAGCCCTCTGACATAGATTTGTTTTTATAATATACAGGTTTAGCCCTCTGACATAGATTTGTTATTACAATATGAAGGGTTTAGCCCTCTGACATAGATTTGTTTTTATAATATACAGGTTTAGCCCTCTGACATAGATTTGTTTTAATAATATACAGGTTTAGCCCTCTGACATAGATTTGTTTTAATAATATACAGGTTTAGCCCTCTGACATAGATTTGTTTTTATAATATACAGGTTTAGCCCTCTGACATAGATTTGTTATTACAATATGAAGGGTTTAGCCCTCTGACATAGATTTGTTATTACAATATGAAGGGTTTAGCCCTCTGACATAGATTTGTTATTACAATATGAAGGGTTTAGCCCTCTGACATAGATTTCTTTTAATAATATACAGGTTTAGCCCTCTGACATAGATTTGTTGTTAAAATATGAAGGGTTTAGCCCTCTGACATAGATTTGTTATTACAATATGAAGGGTTTAGCCCTCTGACATAGATTTGTTTTTATAATATACAGGTTTAGCCCTCTGACATAGATTTGTTATTACAATATGAAGGGTTTAGCCCTCTGACATAGATTTGTTTTTATAATATACAGGTTTAGCCCTCTGACATAGATTTGTTATTACAATATGAAGGGTTTAGCCCTCTGACATAGATTTGTTATTACAATATTAAGGGTTTAGCCCTCTGACATAGATTTGTTATTACAATATGAAGGGTTTAGCCCTCTGACATAGATTTGTTTTTATAATATACAGGTTTAGCCCTCTGACATAGATTTGTTATTACAATATGAAGGGTTTAGCCCTCTGACATAGATTTGTTTTTATAATATACAGGTTTAGCCCTCTGACATAGATTTGTTATTACAATATGAAGGGTTTAGCCCTCTGACATAGATTTGTTATTACAATATGAAGGGTTTAGCCCTCTGACATAGATTTGTTATTACAATATGAAGGGTTTAGCCCTCTGACATAGATTTGTTTTTATAATATACAGGTTTAGCCCTCTGACATAGATTTGTTATTACAATAAGAAGTTTTTAGCCCTCTGACATAGATTTGTTATTACAATATGAAGGGTTTAGCCCTCTGACATAGATTTGTTTTAATAATATACAGGTTTAGCCCTCTGACATAGATTTGTTATTACAATAAGAAGGGTTTAGCCTTCTGACATAGATTTGTTTTTATAATATACAGGTTTAGCCCTCTGACATAGATTTGTTATTACAATATGAAGGGTTTAGCCCTCTGACAGATTTGTTATTACAATATGAAGGGTTTAGCCCTCTGACATAGATTTGTTATTACAATATGAAGGGTTTAGCCCTCTGACATAGATTTGTTTTTATAATATACAGGTTTAGCACTCTGACATAGATTTGTTATTACAATATGAAGGGTTTAGCCCTCTGACATAGATTTGTTTTTATAATATACAGGTTTAGCCCTCTGACATAGATTTGTTATTACAATATGAAGGGTTTAGCCCTCTGACATAGATTTGTTATTACAATATGAAGGGTTTAGCCCTCTGACATAGATTTGTTTTTATAATATACAGGTTTAGCCCTCTGACATAGATTTGTTATTACAATATGAAGGGTTTAGCCCTCTGACATAGATTTGTTTTTATAATATACAGGTTTAGCCCTCTGACATAGATTTGTTATTACAATATGAAGGGTTTAGCCCTCTGACATAGATTTGTTATTACAATATGAAGGGTTTAGCCCTCTGACATAGATTTTTTATTACAATATGAAGGGTTTAGCCCTCTGACATAGATTTGTTTTTATAATATACAGGTTTAGCCCTCTGACATAGATTTGTTATTACAATGAGAAGGGTTTAGCCCTCTGACATAGATTTGTTATTACAATATGAAGGGTTTAGCCCTCTGACATAGATTTGTTTTAATAATATACAGGTTTAGCCCTCTGACATAGATTTGTTATTACAATAAGAAGGGTTTAGCCCTCTGACATAGATTTGTTTTTATAATATACAGGTTTAGCCCTCTGACATAGATTTGTTTTAATAATATACAGGTTTAGCCCTCTGACATAGATTTGTTTTTATAATATACAGGTTTAGCCCTCTGACATAGATTTGTTATTACAATATGAAGGGTTTAGCCCTCTGACATAGATTTGTTATTACAATATGAAGGGTTTAGCCCTCTGACATAGATTTGTTATTACAATATGAAGGGTTTAGCCCTCTGACATAGATTTCTTTTAATAATATACAGGTTTAGCCCTCTGACATAGATTTGTTGTTAAAATATGAAGGGTTTAGCCCTCTGACATAGATTTGTTATTACAATATGAAGGGTTTAGCCCTCTGACATAGATTTGTTTTTATAATATACAGGTTTAGCCCTCTGACATAGATTTGTTATTACAATATGAAGGGTTTAGCCCTCTGACATAGATTTGTTTTTATAATATACAGGTTTAGCCCTCTGACATAGATTTGTTATTACAATATGAAGGGTTTAGCCCTCTGACATAGATTTGTTATTACAATATGAAGGGTTTAGCCCTCTGACATAGATTTGTTATTACAATATGAAGGGTTTAGCCCTCTGACATAGATTTGTTTTTATAATATACAGGTTTAGCCCTCTGACATAGATTTGTTATTACAATATGAAGGGTTTAGCCCTCTGACATAGATTTGTTTTTATAATATACAGGTTTAGCCCTCTGACATAGATTTGTTATTACAATATGAAGGGTTTAGCCCTCTGACATAGATTTGTTATTACAATATGAAGGGTTTAGCCCTCTGACATAGATTTTTTATTACAATATGAAGGGTTTAGCCCTCTGACATAGATTTGTTTTTATAATATACAGGTTTAGCCCTCTGACATAGATTTGTTATTACAATGAGAAGGGTTTAGCCCTCTGACATAGATTTGTTATTACAATATGAAGGGTTTAGCCCTCTGACATAGATTTGTTTTAATAATATACAGGTTTAGCCCTCTGACATAGATTTGTTATTACAATAAGAAGGGTTTAGCCCTCTGACATAGATTTGTTTTATAATATACAGGTTTAGCCCTCTGACATAGATTTGTTATTACAATATGAAGGGTTTAGCCCTCTGACATAGATTTGTTATTACAATAGAGGGTTTTTGACAGTTATTACAATATGAAGGGTTTAGCCCTCTGACATAGATTTGTTTTTATAATATACAGGTTTAGCCCTCTGACATAGATTTGTTATTACAATATGAAGGGTTTAGCCCTCTGACATAGATTTGTTATTACAATATGAAGGGTTTAGCCCTCTGACAGATTTGTTATTACAATATGAAGGGTTTAGCCCTCTGACATAGATTTGTTTTTATAATATACAGGTTTAGCCCTCTGACATAGATTTGTTTTAAAATATACAGGTTTAGCCCTCTGACATAGATTTGTTATTACAATATGAAGGTTTTAGCCCTCTGACATAGATTTGTTTTTATAATATACAGGTTTAGCCCTCTGACATAGATTTGTTATTACAATATGAAGGGTTTAGCCCTCTGACATAGATTTGTTATTACAATATGAAGGGTTTAGCCCTCTGACATAGATTTGTTATTACAATATGAAGGGTTTAGCCCTCTGACATAGATTTGTTTTTATAATATACAGGTTTAGCCCTCTGACATAGATTTGTTATTACAATAAGAAGGGTTTAGCCCTCTGACATAGATTTGTTATTACAATATGAAGGGTTTAGCCCTCTGACATAGATTTGTTTTAATAATATACAGGTTTAGCCCTCTGGCATAGATTTGTTATTACAATATGAAGGGTTTAGCCCTCTGACAGATTTGTTATTACAATATGAAGGGTTTAGCCCTCTGACAGATTTATTATTACAATATGAAGGGTTTAGCCCTCTGACATAGATTTGTTTTTATAATATACAGGTTTAGCCCTCTGACATAGATTTGTTATTACAATATGAAGGGTTTAGCCCTCTGACATAGATTTGTTTTTATAATATACAGGTTTAGCCCTCTGACATAGATTTGTTATTACAATATGAAGGGTTTAGCCCTCTGACATAGATTTGTTTTTATAATATACAGGTTTAGCCCTCTGACATAGATTTGTTTTAATAATATACAGGTTTAGCCCTCTGACATAGATTTGTTATTACAATATACAGGTTTAGCCCTCTGACATAGATTTGTTTTAATAATATACAGGTTTAGCCCTCTGACATAGATTTGTTTTTATAATATACAGGTTTAACCCTCTGACATAGATTTGTTTTAATAATATACAGGTTTAGCCCTCTGACATAGATTTGCTATTACAATATGAAGGGTTTAGCCCTCTGACATAGATTTGTTTTTATAATATACAGGTTTAGCCCTCTGACGTAGATTTGGTTTTATAATGTACAGGTTTAGCCCTCTGACATAGATTTGTTTTTATAATATACAGGTTTAGCCCTCTGACATAGATTTGTTATTACAATATGAAGGGTTTAGCCCTCTGACATAGATTTGTTATTACAATATGAAGGGTTTAGCCCTCTGACATAGATTTGTTATTACAATATGAAGGGTTTAGCCCTCTGACATAGATTTGTTATTACAATATGAAGGGTTTAGCCCTCTGACATAGATTTGTTTTTATAATATACAGGTTTAGCCCTCTGACATAGATTTGTTATTACAATATGAAGGGTTTAGCCCTCTGACATAGATTTGTTTTTATAATATACAGGTTTAGCCCTCTGACATAGATTTGTTTTAATAATATACAGGTTTAGCCCTCTGACATAGATTTGTTTTAATAATATACAGGTTTAGCCCTCTGACATAGATTTGTTTTTATAATATACAGGTTTAGCCCTCTGACATAGATTTGTTATTACAATATGAAGGGTTTAGCCCTCTGACATAGATTTGTTATTACAATATGAAGGGTTTAGCCCTCTGACATAGATTTGTTATTACAATATGAAGGGTTTAGCCCTCTGACATAGATTTCTTTTAATAATATACAGGTTTAGCCCTCTGACATAGATTTGTTGTTTTGTTTAGCCCTTGACATAGAATTACAATATGAAGGGTTTAGCCCTCTGACATAGATTTGTTTTTATAATATGAAGGTTTAGCCCTCTGACATAGATTTGTTTTACAATATGAAGGTTTAGCCCTCTGACATAGATTTGTTTTTATAATATAAGGTTTAGCCCTCTGACATAGATTTGTTATTACAATATACAGGTTTAGCCCTCTGACATAGATTTGTTATTACAATATGAAGGGTTTAGCCCTCTGACATAGATTTGTTTTTATAATATACAGGTTTAGCCCTCTGACATAGATTTGTTATTACAATATGAAGGGTTTAGCCCTCTGACATAGATTTGTTATTACAATATGAAGGGTTTAGCCCTCTGACATAGATTTGTTATTACAATATGAAGGGTTTAGCCCTCTGACATAGATTTGTTTTTATAATATACAGGTTTAGCCCTCTGACATAGATTTGTTATTACAATAAGAAGTTTTTAGCCCTCTGACATAGATTTGTTATTACAATATGAAGGGTTTAGCCCTCTGACATAGATTTGTTTTTATAATATACAGGTTTAGCCCTCTGACATAGATTTGTTATTACAATAAGAAGGGTTTAGCCCTCTGACATAGATTTGTTTTTATAATATACAGGTTTAGCCCTCTGACATAGATTTGTTATTACAATATGAAGGGTTTAGCCCTCTGACAGATTTGTTATTACAATATGAAGGGTTTAGCCCTCTGACAGATTTATTATTACAATATGAAGGGTTTAGCCCTCTGACATAGATTTGTTTTTATAATATACAGGTTTAGCCCTCTGACATAGATTTGTTATTACAATATGAAGGGTTTAGCCCTCTGACATAGATTTGTTTTTATAATATACAGGTTTAGCCCTCTGACATAGATTTGTTATTACAATATGAAGGGTTTAGCCCTCTGACATAGATTTGTTTTTATAATATACAGGTTTAGCCCTCTGACATAGATTTGTTTTAATAATATACAGGTTTAGCCCTCTGACATAGATTTGTTTTTATAATATACAGGTTTACATTTAACATTTACATTTAAGTCATTTAGCAGACGCTCTTATCCAGAGCGACTTACAAATTGGTTTAGCCCTCTGACATAGATTTGTTATTACAATATGAAGGGTTTAGCCCTCTGACATAGATTTGTTATTACAATATGAAGGGTTTAGCCCTCTGACATAGATTTGTTATTACAATATGAAGGGTTTAGCCCTCTGACATAGATTTATTTTAATAATATACAGGTTTAGCCCTCTGACATAGATTTGTTGTTAAAATATGAAGGGTTTAGCCCTCTGACATAGATTTGTTATTACAATATGAAGGGTTTAGCCCTCTGACATAGATTTGTTTTTATAATATACAGGTTTAGCCCTCTGACATAGATTTGTTATTACAATATGAAGGGTTTAGCCCTCTGACATAGATTTGTTTTTATAATATACAGGTTTAGCCCTCTGACATAGATTTGTTATTACAATATGAAGGGTTTAGCCCTCTGACATAGATTTGTTATTACAATATGAAGGGTTTAGCCCTCTGACATAGATTTGTTATTACAATATGAAGGGTTTAGCCCTCTGACATAGATTTGTTTTTATAATATACAGGTTTAGCCCTCTGACATAGATTTGTTATTACAATATGAAGGGTTTAGCCCTCTGACATAGATTTGTTTTTATAATATACAGGTTTAGCCCTCTGACATAGATTTGTTATTACAATATGAAGGGTTTAGCCCTCTGACATAGATTTGTTATTACAATATGAAGGGTTTAGCCCTCTGACATAGATTTGTTATTACAATATGAAGGGTTTAGCCCTCTGACATAGATTTGTTTTTATAATATACAGGTTTAGCCCTCTGACATAGATTTGTTATTACAATAAGAAGGGTTTAGCCCTCTGACATAGATTTGTTTTTATAATATACAGGTTTAGCCCTCTGACATAGATTTGTTATTACAATATGAAGGGTTTAGCCCTCTGACATAGATTTGTTTTTATAATATACAGGTTTAGCCCTCTGACATAGATTTGTTATTACAATATGAAGGGTTTAGCCCTCTGACATAGATTTGTTTTTATAATATACAGGTTTAGCCCTCTGACATAGATTTGTTATTACAATATGAAGGGTTTAGCCCTCTGACATAGATTTGTTATTACAATATGAAGGGTTTAGCCCTCTGACATAGATTTGTTTTTATAATATACAGGTTTAGCCCTCTGACATAGATTTGTTTTTATAATATACAGGTTTAGCCCTCTGACATAGATTTGTTATTACAATATGAAGGGTTTAGCCCTCTGACATAGATTTGTTATTACAATATGAAGGGTTTAGCCCTCTGACATAGATTTGTTTTTATAATATACAGGTTTAGCCCTCTGACATAGATTTGTTTTTATAATATACAGGTTTAGCCCTCTGACATAGATTTGTTTTAATAATATACAGGTTTAGCCCTCTGACATAGATTTGTTATTACAATATGAAGGGTTTAGCCCTCTGACATAGATTTGTTTTTATAATATACAGGTTTAGCCCTCTGACATAGATTTGTTTTATAATGTACAGGTTTAGCCCTCTGACATAGATTTGTTTTTATAATATACAGGTTTAGCCCTCTTACATAGATTTGTTATTACAATATGAAGGGTTTAGCCCTCTGACATAGATTTGTTATTACAATATGAAGGGTTTAGCCCTCTGACATAGATTTGTTATTACAATATGAAGGGTTTAGCCCTCTGACATAGATTTGTTTTTATAATATACAGGTTTAGCCCTCTGACATAGATTTGTTTTAATAATATACAGGTTTAGCCCTCTGACATAGATTTGTTTTTATAATATACAGGTTTAGCCCTCTGACATAGATTTGTTATTACAATATGAAGGGTTTAGCCCTCTGACATAGATTTGTTATTACAATATGAAGGGTTTAGCCCTCTGACATAGATTTGTTATTACAATATGAAGGGTTTAGCCCTCTGACATAGATTTATTTTAATAATATACAGGTTTAGCCCTCTGACATAGATTTGTTGTTAAAATATGAAGGGTTTAGCCCTCTGACATAGATTTGTTATTACAATATGAAGGGTTTAGCCCTCTGACATAGATTTGTTTTTATAATATACAGGTTTAGCCCTCTGACATAGATTTGTTATTACAATATGAAGGGTTTAGCCCTCTGACATAGATTTGTTTTTATAATATACAGGTTTAGCCCTCTGACATAGATTTGTTATTACAATATGAAGGGTTTAGCCCTCTGACATAGATTTGTTATTACAATATGAAGGGTTTAGCCCTCTGACATAGATTTGTTATTACAATATGAAGGGTTTAGCCCTCTGACATAGATTTGTTTTTATTATACAGGTTTAGCCCTCTGACATAATATGAAGGGTTTAGCCCTCTGACATAGATTTGTTATTACAATATGAAGGGTTTAGCCCTCTGACATAGATTTGTTTTTATAATATACAGGTTTAGCCCTCTGACATAGATTTGTTATTACAATATGAAGGGTTTAGCCCTCTGACATAGATTTGTTTTTATAATATACAGGTTTAGCCCTCTGACATAGATTTGTTATTACAATATGAAGGGTTTAGCCCTCTGACATAGATTTGTTATTACAATATGAAGGGTTTAGCCCTCTGACATAGATTTGTTATTATAATATGAAGGGTTTAGCCCTCTGACATAGATTTGTTATTACAATATGAAGGGTTTAGCCCTCTGACATAGATTTGTTTTTATAATATACAGGTTTAGCCCTCTGACATAGATTTGTTATTACAATATGAAGGGTTTAGCCCTCTGACATAGATTTGTTATTACAATATGAAGGGTTTAGCCCTCTGACATAGATTTGTTATTACAATATGAAGGGTTTAGCCCTCTGACCAGGTTTAGCCCTCTGACATAGATTTGTTATTACAATATGAAGGGTTTAGCCCTCTGACATAGATTTGTTTTATAATATACAGGTTTAGCCCTCTGACATAGATTTGTTATTACAATATGAAGGGTTTAGCCCTCTGACATAGATTTGTTTTTATAATATAGGTTTAGCCCTCTGACATAGATTTGTTTTAATAATATAGGGTTTAGCCCTCTGACATAGATTTGTTATTACAATATGAAGGGTTTAGCCCTCTGACATAGATTTGTTTTTATAATATACAGGTTTAGCCCTCTGACGTAGATTTGTTTTATAATGTACAGGTTTAGCCCTCTGACATAGATTTGTTTTTATAATATACAGGTTTAGCCCTCTGACATAGATTTGTTATTACAATATGAAGGGTTTAGCCCTCTGACATAGATTTGTTATTACAATATGAAGGGTTTAGCCCTCTGACATAGATTTGTTATTACAATATGAAGGGTTTAGCCCTCTGACATAGATTTGTTTTTATAATATACAGGTTTAGCCCTCTGACATAGATTTGTTATTACAATATGAAGGGTTTAGCCCTCTGACATAGATTTGTTTTTATAATATACAGGTTTAGCCCTCTGACATAGATTTGTTTTAATAATATACAGGTTTAGCCCTCTGACATAGATTTGTTTTAATAATATACAGGTTTAGCCCTCTGACATAGATTTGTTTTATAATATACAGGTTTAGCCCTCTGACATAGATTTGTTTTTATAATATACAGGTTTAGCCCTCTGACATAGATTTGTTTTAATAATATACAGGTATATAGATTTGGTTTTATAATGTACAGGTTTAGCCCTCTGACATAGATTTGTTTTTATAATATACAGGTTTAGCCCTCTGACATAGATTTGTTATTACAATAAGAAGGGTTTAGCCCTCTGACATAGATTTGTTTTTATAATATACAGGTTTAGCCCTCTGACATAGATTTGTTATTACAATATGAAGGGTTTAGCCCTCTGACAGATTTGTTATTACAATATGAAGGGTTTAGCCCTCTGACAGATTTATTATTACAATATGAAGGGTTTAGCCCTCTGACATAGATTTGTTTTTATAATATACAGGTTTAGCCCTCTGACATAGATTTGTTATTACAATATGAAGGGTTTAGCCCTCTGACATAGATTTGTTTTTATAATATACAGGTTTAGCCCTCTGACATAGATTTGTTATTACAATATGAAGGGTTTAGCCCTCTGACATAGATTTTTTTTATAATATACAGGTTTAGCCCTCTGACATAGATTTGTTTTAATAATATACAGGTTTAGCCCTCTGACATAGATTTGTTTTTATAATATACAGGTTTAGCCCTCTGACATAGATTTGTTATTACAATATGAAGGGTTTAGCCCTCTGACATAGATTTGTTATTACAATATGAAGGGTTTAGCCCTCTGACATAGATTTGTTATTACAATATGAAGGGTTTAGCCCTCTGACATAGATTTATTTTAATAATATACAGGTTTAGCCCTCTGACATAGATTTGTTGTTAAAATATGAAGGGTTTAGCCCTCTGACATAGATTTGTTATTACAATATGAAGGGTTTAGCCCTCTGACATAGATTTGTTTTTATAATATACAGGTTTAGCCCTCTGACATAGATTTGTTATTACAATATGAAGGGTTTAGCCCTCTGACATAGATTTGTTATTACAATATGAAGGGTTTAGCCCTCTGACATAGATTTGTTATTACAATATGAAGGGTTTAGCCCTCTGACATAGATTTGTTTTTATAATATACAGGTTTAGCCCTCTGACATAGATTTGTTATTACAATATGAAGGGTTTAGCCCTCTGACATAGATTTGTTTTTATAATATACAGGTTTAGCCCTCTGACATAGATTTGTTATTACAATATGAAGGGTTTAGCCCTCTGACATAGATTTGTTATTACAATATGAAGGTTTAGCCCTCTGACATAGATTTGTTATTACAATATGAAGGGTTTAGCCCTCTGACATAGATTTGTTTTTATAATATACAGGTTTTGCCCTCTGACATAGATTTGTTATTACAATAAGAAGTTTTTAGCCCTCTGACATAGATTTGTTATTACAATATGAAGGGTTTAGCCCTCTGACATAGATTTGTTTTAATAATATACAGGTTTAGCCCTCTGACATAGATTTGTTATTACAATAAGAAGGGTTTAGCCCTCTGACATAGATTTGTTTTTATAATATACAGGTTTAGCCCTCTGACATAGATTTGTTATTACAATATGAAGGGTTTAGCCCTCTGACAGATTTGTTATTACAATATGAAGGGTTTAGCCCTCTGACAGATTTATTATTACAATATGAAGGGTTTAGCCCTCTGACATAGATTTGTTTTTATAATATACAGGTTTAGCCCTCTGACATAGATTTGTTATTACAATATGAAGGGTTTAGCCCTCTGACATAGATTTGTTTTTATAATATACAGGTTTAGCCCTCTGACATAGATTTGTTATTACAATATGAAGGGTTTAGCCCTCTGACATAGATTTGTTTTTATAATATACAGGTTTAGCCCTCTGACATAGATTTGTTTTAATAATATACAGGTTTAGCCCTCTGACATAGATTTGTTTTTATAATATACAGGTTTAGCCCTCTGACATAGATTTGTTATTACAATATGAAGGGTTTAGCCCTCTGACATAGATTTGTTATTACAATATGAAGGGTTTAGCCCTCTGACATAGATTTGTTATTACAATATGAAGGGTTTAGCCCTCTGACATAGATTTATTTTAATAATATACAGGTTTAGCCCTCTGACATAGATTTGTTGTTAAAATATGAAGGGTTTAGCCCTCTGACATAGATTTGTTATTACAATATGAAGGGTTTAGCCCTCTGACATAGATTTGTTTTTATAATATACAGGTTTAGCCCCCTGACATAGATTTGTTATTACAATATGAAGGGTTTAGCCCTCTGACATAGATTTGTTTTTATAATATACAGGTTTAGCCCTCTGACATAGATTTGTTATTACAATATGAAGGGTTTAGCCCTCTGACATAGATTTGTTATTACAATATGAAGGGTTTAGCCCTCTGACATAGATTTGTTATTACAATATGAAGGGTTTAGCCCTCTGACATAGATTTGTTTTTATAATATACAGGTTTAGCCCTCTGACATAGATTTGTTATTACAATATGAAGGGTTTAGCCCTCTGACATAGATTTGTTTTTATAATATACAGGTTTAGCCCTCTGACATAGATTTGTTATTACAATATGAAGGGTTTAGCCCTCTGACATAGATTTGTTATTACAATATGAAGGGTTTAGCCCTCTGACATAGATTTGTTATTACAATATGAAGGGTTTAGCCCTCTGACATAGATTTGTTTTAATAATATACAGGTTTAGCCCTCTGACATAGATTTGTTGTTAAAATATGAAGGGTTTAGCCCTCTGACATAGATTTGTTATTACAATATGAAGGGTTTAGCCCTCTGACATAGATTTGTTTTTATAATATACAGGTTTAGCCCTCTGACATAGATTTGTTATTACAATATGAAGGGTTTAGCCCTCTGACATAGATTTGTTATTACAATATGAAGGGTTTAGCCCTCTGACATAGATTTGTTATTACAATATGAAGGGTTTAGCCCTCTGACATAGATTTGTTTTTATAATATACAGGTTTAGCCCTCTGACATAGATTTGTTATTACAATATGAAGGGTTTAGCCCTCTGACATAGATTTGTTTTTATAATATACAGGTTTAGCCCTCTGACATAGATTTGTTATTACAATATGAAGGGTTTAGCCCTCTGACATAGATTTGTTATTACAATATGAAGGGTTTAGCCCTCTGACATAGATTTGTTATTACAATATGAAGGGTTTAGCCCTCTGACATAGATTTGTTATTACAATATGAAGGGTTTAGCCCTCTGACATAGATTTGTTTTTATAATATACAGGTTTAGCCCTCTGACATAGATTTGTTATTACAATAAGAAGTTTTTAGCCCTCTGACATAGATTTGTTATTACAATATGAAGGGTTTAGCCCTCTGACATAGATTTGTTTTAATAATATACAGGTTTAGCCCTCTGACATAGATTTGTTATTACAATAAGAAGGGTTTAGCCCTCTGACATAGATTTGTTTTTATAATATACAGGTTTAGCCCTCTGACATAGATTTGTTATTACAATATGAAGGGTTTAGCCCTCTGACATAGATTTGTTTTTATAATATACAGGTTTAGCCCTCTGACATAGATTTGTTATTACAATATGAAGGGTTTAGCCCTCTGACATAGATTTGTTTTTATAATATACAGGTTTAGCCCTCTGACATAGATTTGTTTTAATAATATACAGGTTTAGCCCTCTGACATAGATTTGTTTTTATAATATACAGGTTTAGCCCTCTGACATAGATTTGTTATTACAATATGAAGGGTTTAGCCCTCTGACATAGATTTGTTATTACAATATGAAGGGTTTAGCCCTCTGACATAGATTTGTTATTACAATATGAAGGGTTTAGCCCTCTGACATAGATTTATTTTAATAATATACAGGTTTAGCCCTCTGACATAGATTTGTTGTTAAAATATGAAGGGTTTAGCCCTCTGACATAGATTTGTTATTACAATATGAAGGGTTTAGCCCTCTGACATAGATTTGTTTTATAATATACAGGTTTAGCCCTCTGACATAGATTTGTTATTACAATATGAAGGGTTTAGCCCTCTGACATAGATTTGTTATTACAATATGAAGGGTTTAGCCCTCTGACATAGATTTGTTATTACAATATGAAGGGTTTAGCCCTCTGACATAGATTTGTTTTTATAATATACAGGTTTAGCCCTCTGACATAGATTTGTTGTTAAAATATGAAGGGTTTAGCCCTCTGACATAGATTTGTTATTACAATATGAAGGGTTTAGCCCTCTGACATAGATTTGTTTTTATAATATACAGGTTTAGCCCTCTGACATAGATTTGTTATTACAATATGAAGGGTTTAGCCCTCTGACATAGATTTGTTTTTATAATATACAGGTTTAGCCCTCTGACATAGATTTGTTATTACAATATGAAGGGTTTAGCCCTCTGACATAGATTTGTTATTACAATATGAAGGGTTTAGCCCTCTGACATAGATTTGTTATTACAATATGAAGGGTTTAGCCCTCTGACATAGATTTGTTTTTATAATATACAGGTTTAGCCCTCTGACATAGATTTGTTATTACAATATGAAGGGTTTAGCCCTCTGACATAGATTTGTTTTATAATATACAGGTTTAGCCCTCTGACATAGATTTGTTATTACAATATGAAGGGTTTAGCCCTCTGACATAGATTTGTTATTACAATATGAAGGGTTTAGCCCTCTGACATAGATTTGTTATTACAATATGAAGGGTTTAGCCCTCTGACATAGATTTGTTTTTATAATATACAGGTTTAGCCCTCTGACATAGATTTGTTATTACAATATGAAGGGTTTAGCCCTCTGACATAGATTTGTTTTATAATATACAGGTTTAGCCCTCTGACATAGATTTGTTATTACAATATGAAGGGTTTAGCCCTCTGACATAGATTTGTTTTTATAAATATACAGGTTTAGCCCTCTGACATAGATTTGTTATTACAATATGAAGGGTTTAGCCCTCTGACATAGATTTGTTATTACAATATGAAGGGTTTAGCCCTCTGACATAGATTTGTTATTACAATATGAAGGGTTTAGCCCTCTGACATAGATTTGTTTTTATAATTACAGGTTTAGCCCTCTGACATAGATTTGTTATTACAATAAGAAGGGTTTAGCCCTCTGACATAGATTTGTTTTTATAATATACAGGTTTAGCCCTCTGACATAGATTTGTTATTACAATATGAAGGGTTTAGCCCTCTGACATAGATTTGTTTTTATAATATGAAGGGTTTAGCCCTCTGACATAGATTTGTTTTTATAATATACAGGTTTAGCCCTCTGACATAGATTTGTTTTAATAATATACAGGTTTATTGACATAGATTTGCTATTACAATAAGGGTTTAGCCCTCTGACATAGATTTGTTTTTATAATATACAGGTTTAGCCCTCTGACGTAGATTTGGTTTTATAATGTACAGGTTTAGCCCTCTGACATAGATTTGTTTTTATAATATACAGGTTTAGCCCTCTTACATAGATTTGTTATTACAATATGAAGGGTTTAGCCCTCTGACATAGATTTGTTATTACAATATGAAGGGTTTAGCCCTCTGACATAGATTTGTTATTACAATATGAAGGGTTTAGCCCTCTGACATAGATTTGTTTTTATAATATACAGGTTTAGCCCTCTGACATAGATTTGTTATTACAATATGAAGGGTTTAGCCCTCTGACATAGATTTGTTTTTATAATATACAGGTTTAGCCCTCTGACATAGATTTGTTTTAATAATATACAGGTTTAGCCCTCTGACATAGATTTGTTTTAATAATATACAGGTTTAGCCCTCTGACATAGATTTGTTTTATAATATACAGGTTTAGCCCTCTGACATAGATTTGTTTTTATAATATACAGGTTTAGCCCTCTGACATAGATTTGTTTTAATAATATACAGGTTTAGCCCTCGGACGTAGATTTGGTTTTATAATGTACAGGTTTAGCCCTCTGACATAGATTTGTTTTTATAATATACAGGTTTAGCCCTCTGACATAGATTTGTTATTACAATAAGAAGGGTTTAGCCCTCTGACATAGATTTGTTTTTATAATATACAGGTTTAGCCCTCTGACATAGATTTGTTATTACAATATGAAGGGTTTAGCCCTCTGACAGATTTGTTATTACAATATGAAGGGTTTAGCCCTCTGACATAGATTTATTATTACAATATGAAGGGTTTAGCCCTCTGACATAGATTTGTTTTTATAATATACAGGTTTAGCCCTCTGACATAGATTTGTTATTACAATATGAAGGGTTTAGCCCTCTGACATAGATTTGTTTTTATAATATACAGGTTTAGCCCTCTGACATAGATTTGTTATTACAATATGAAGGGTTTAGCCCTCTGACATAGATTTTTTTTATAATATACAGGTTTAGCCCTCTGACATAGATTTGTTTTAATAATATACAGGTTTAGCCCTCTGACATAGATTTGTTTTTATAATATACAGGTTTAGCCCTCTGACATAGATTTGTTATTACAATATGAAGGGTTTAGCCCTCTGACATAGATTTGTTATTACAATATGAAGGGTTTAGCCCTCTGACATAGATTTGTTATTACAATATGAAGGGTTTAGCCCTCTGACATAGATTTATTTTAATAATATACAGGTTTAGCCCTCTGACATAGATTTGTTGTTAAAATATGAAGGGTTTAGCCCTCTGACATAGATTTGTTATTACAATATGAAGGGTTTAGCCCTCTGACATAGATTTGTTTTTATAATATACAGGTTTAGCCCTCTGACATAGATTTGTTATTACAATATGAAGGGTTTAGCCCTCTGACATAGATTTGTTATTACAATATGAAGGGTTTAGCCCTCTGACATAGATTTGTTATTACAATATGAAGGGTTTAGCCCTCTGACATAGATTTGTTTTTATAATATACAGGTTTAGCCCTCTGACATAGATTTGTTATTACAATATGAAGGGTTTAGCCCTCTGACATAGATTTGTTTTTATAATATACAGGTTTAGCCCTCTGACATAGATTTGTTATTACAATATGAAGGGTTTAGCCCTCTGACATAGATTTGTTATTACAATATGAAGGGTTTAGCCCTCTGACATAGATTTGTTATTACAATATGAAGGGTTTAGCCCTCTGACATAGATTTGTTTTTATAATATACAGGTTTAGCCCTCTGACATAGATTTGTTATTACAATAAGAAGTTTTTAGCCCTCTGACATAGATTTGTTATTACAATATGAAGGGTTTAGCCCTCTGACATAGATTTGTTTTAATAATATACAGGTTTAGCCCTCTGACATAGATTTGTTATTACAATAAGAAGGGTTTAGCCCTCTGACATAGATTTGTTTTTATAATATACAGGTTTAGCCCTCTGACATAGATTTGTTATTACAATATGAAGGGTTTAGCCCTCTGACAGATTTGTTATTACAATATGAAGGGTTTAGCCCTCTGACAGATTTATTATTACAATTGAAGGGTTTAGCCCTCTGACATAGATTTGTTTTTATAATATACAGGTTTAGCCCTCTGACATAGATTTGTTATTACAATATGAAGGGTTCAGCCCTCTGACATAGATTTGTTTTTATAATATACAGGTTTAGCCCTCTGACATAGATTTGTTATTACAATATGAAGGGTTTAGCCCTCTGACATAGATTTGTTTTTATAATATACAGGTTTAGCCCTCTGACATAGATGATTTGTTTTATAATATACAGGTTTAGCCCTCTGACATAGATTTGTTTTTATAATATACAGGTTTAGCCCTCTGACATAGATTTGTTATTACAATATGAAGGGTTTAGCCCTCTGACATAGATTTGTTATTACAATATGAAGGGTTTAGCCCTCTGACATAGATTTATTTTAATAATATACAGGTTTAGCCCTCTGACATAGATTTGTTGTTAAAATATGAAGGGTTTAGCCCTCTGACATAGATTTGTTATTACAATATGAAGGGTTTAGCCCTCTGACATAGATTTGTTTTTATAATATACAGGTTTAGCCCTCTGACATAGATTTGTTATTACAATATGAAGGGTTTAGCCCTCTGACATAGATTTGTTTTTATAATATACAGGTTTAGCCCTCTGACATAGATTTGTTATTACAATATGAAGGGTTTAGCCCTCTGACATAGATTTGTTATTACAATATGAAGGGTTTAGCCCTCTGACATAGATTTGTTATTACAATATGAAGGGTTTAGCCCTCTGACATAGATTTGTTTTTATAATATACAGGTTTAGCCCTCTGACATAGATTTGTTATTACAATATGAAGGGTTTAGCCCTCTGACATAGATTTGTTTTTATAATATACAGGTTTAGCCCTCTGACATAGATTTGTTATTACAATATGAAGGGTTTAGCCCTCTGACATAGATTTGTTATTACAATATGAAGGGTTTAGCCCTCTGACATAGATTTGTTATTACAATATGAAGGGTTTAGCCCTCTGACATAGATTTGTTTTAATAATATACAGGTTTAGCCCTCTGACATAGATTTGTTGTTAAAATATGAAGGGTTTAGCCCTCTGACATAGATTTGTTATTACAATATGAAGGGTTTAGCCCTCTGACATAGATTTGTTTTTATAATATACAGGTTTAGCCCTCTGACATAGATTTGTTATTACAATATGAAGGGTTTAGCCCTCTGACATAGATTTGTTATTACAATATGAAGGGTTTAGCCCTCTGACATAGATTTGTTATTACAATATGAAGGGTTTAGCCCTCTGACATAGATTTGTTTTTATAATATACAGGTTTAGCCCTCTGACATAGATTTGTTATTACAATATGAAGGGTTTAGCCCTCTGACATAGATTTGTTTTTATAATATACAGGTTTAGCCCTCTGACATAGATTTGTTATTACAATATGAAGGGTTTAGCCCTCTGACATAGATTTGTTATTACAATATGAAGGGTTTAGCCCTCTGACATAGATTTGTTATTACAATATGAAGGGTTTAGCCCTCTGACATAGATTTGTTATTACAATATGAAGGGTTTAGCCCTCTGACATAGATTTGTTTTTATAATATACAGGTTTAGCCCTCTGACATAGATTTGTTATTACAATAAGAAGTTTTTAGCCCTCTGACATAGATTTGTTATTACAATATGAAGGGTTTAGCCCTCTGACATAGATTTGTTTTAATAATATACAGGTTTAGCCCTCTGACATAGATTTGTTATTACAATAAGAAGGGTTTAGCCCTCTGACATAGATTTGTTTTTATAATATACAGGTTTAGCCCTCTGACATAGATTTGTTATTACAATATGAAGGGTTTAGCCCTCTGACATAGATTTGTTTTTATAATATACAGGTTTAGCCCTCTGACATAGATTTGTTATTACAATATGAAGGGTTTAGCCCTCTGACATAGATTTGTTTTTATAATATACAGGTTTAGCCCTCTGACATAGATTTGTTTTAATAATATACAGGTTTAGCCCTCTGACATAGATTTGTTTTTATAATATACAGGTTTAGCCCTTGACATAGATTTGTTATTACAATATGAAGGGTTTAGCCCTCTGACATAGATTTGTTTTTATAATATACAGGTTTAGCCCTCTGACATAGATTTGTTTTAATAATATACAGGTTTAGCCCTCTGACATAGATTTGTTTTTATAATATACAGGTTTAGCCCTCTGACATAGATTTGTTATTACAATATGAAGGGTTTAGCCCTCTGACATAGATTTGTTATTACAATATGAAGGGTTTAGCCCTCTGACATAGATTTGTTATTACAATATGAAGGGTTTAGCCCTCTGACATAGATTTATTTTAATAATATACAGGTTTAGCCCTCTGACATAGATTTGTTGTTAAAATATGAAGGGTTTAGCCCTCTGACATAGATTTGTTATTACAATATGAAGGGTTTAGCCCTCTGACATAGATTTGTTTTTATAATATACAGGTTTAGCCCTCTGACATAGATTTGTTATTACAATATGAAGGGTTTAGCCCTCTGACATAGATTTGTTTTTATAATATACAGGTTTAGCCCTCTGACATAGATTTGTTATTACAATATGAAGGGTTTAGCCCTCTGACATAGATTTGTTATTACAATATGAAGGGTTTAGCCCTCTGACATAGATTTGTTTTTATAATATACAGGTTTAGCCCTCTGACATAGATTTGTTATTACAATATGAAGGGTTTAGCCCTCTGACATAGATTTGTTATTACAATATGAAGGGTTTAGCCCTCTGACATAGATTTGTTATTACAATATGAAGGGTTTAGCCCTCTGACATAGATTTGTTTTTATAATATACAGGTTTAGCCCTCTGACATAGATTTGTTATTACAATATGAAGGGTTTAGCCCTCTGACATAGATTTGTTTTTATAATATACAGGTTTAGCCCTCTGACATAGATTTGTTATTACAATATGAAGGGTTTAGCCCTCTGACATAGATTTGTTATTACAATATGAAGGGTTTAGCCCTCTGACATAGATTTGTTATTACAATATGAAGGGTTTAGCCCTCTGACATAGATTTGTTTTTATAATATACAGGTTTAGCCCTCTGACATAGATTTGTTATTACAATAAGAAGTTTTTAGCCCTCTGACATAGATTTGTTATTACAATATGAAGGGTTTAGCCCTCTGACATAGATTTGTTTTTATAATATACAGGTTTAGCCCTCTGACATAGATTTGTTATTACAATAAGAAGGGTTTAGCCCTCTGACGTAGATTTGTTTTTATAATATACAGGTTTAGCCCTCTGACATAGATTTGTTATTACAATATGAAGGGTTTAGCCCTCTGACAGATTTGTTATTACAATATGAAGGGTTTAGCCCTCTGACAGATTTATTATTACAATATGAAGGGTTTAGCCCTCTGACATAGATTTGTTTTTATAATATACAGGTTTAGCCCTCTGACATAGATTTGTTATTACAATATGAAGGGTTTAGCCCTCTGACATAGATTTGTTTTTATAATATACAGGTTTAGCCCTCTGACATAGATTTGTTATTACAATATGAAGGGTTTAGCCCTCTGACATAGATTTGTTTTTATAATATACAGGTTTAGCCCTCTGACATAGATTTGTTATTACAATATGAAGGGTTTAGCCCTCTGACATAGATTTGTTATTACAATATGAAGGGTTTAGCCCTCTGACATAGATTTGTTATTACAATATGAAGGGTTTAGCCCTCTGACATAGATTTGTTTTTATAATATACAGGTTTTGCCCTCTGACATAGATTTGTTATTACAATAAGAAGTTTTTAGCCCTCTGACATAGATTTGTTATTACAATATGAAGGGTTTAGCCCTCTGACATAGATTTGTTTTAATAATATACAGGTTTAGCCCTCTGACATAGATTTGTTATTACAATAAGAAGGGTTTAGCCCTCTGACATAGATTTGTTTTTATAATATACAGGTTTAGCCCTCTGACATAGATTTGTTATTACAATATGAAGGGTTTAGCCCTCTGACAGATTTGTTATTACAATATGAAGGGTTTAGCCCTCTGACAGATTTATTATTACAATATGAAGGGTTTAGCCCTCTGACATAGATTTGTTTTTATAATATACAGGTTTAGCCCTCTGACATAGATTTGTTATTACAATATGAAGGGTTTAGCCCTCTGACATAGATTTGTTTTTATAATATACAGGTTTAGCCCTCTGACATAGATTTGTTATTACAATATGAAGGGTTTAGCCCTCTGACATAGATTTGTTTTTATAATATACAGGTTTAGCCCTCTGACATAGATTTGTTTTAATAATATACAGGTTTAGCCCTCTGACATAGATTTGTTTTTATAATATACAGGTTTAGCCCTCTGACATAGATTTGTTATTACAATATGAAGGGTTTAGCCCTCTGACATAGATTTGTTATTACAATATGAAGGGTTTAGCCCTCTGACATAGATTTGTTATTACAATATGAAGGGTTTAGCCCTCTGACATAGATTTATTTTAATAATATACAGGTTTAGCCCTCTGACATAGATTTGTTGTTAAAATATGAAGGGTTTAGCCCTCTGACATAGATTTGTTATTACAATATGAAGGGTTTAGCCCTCTGACATAGATTTGTTTTTATAATATACAGGTTTAGCCCTCTGACATAGATTTGTTATTACAATATGAAGGGTTTAGCCCTCTGACATAGATTTGTTTTTATAATATACAGGTTTAGCCCTCTGACATAGATTTGTTATTACAATATGAAGGGTTTAGCCCTCTGACATAGATTTGTTATTACAATATGAAGGGTTTAGCCCTCTGACATAGATTTGTTATTACAATATGAAGGGTTTAGCCCTCTGACATAGATTTGTTTTTATAATATACAGGTTTAGCCCTCTGACATAGATTTGTTATTACAATATGAAGGGTTTAGCCCTCTGACATAGATTTGTTATTACAATATGAAGGGTTTAGCCCTCTGACATAGATTTGTTATTACAATATGAAGGGTTTAGCCCTCTGACATAGATTTGTTATTACAATATGAAGGGTTTAGCCCTCTGACATAGATTTGTTATTACAATATGAAGGGTTTAGCCCTCTGACATAGATTTGTTTTTATAATATACAGGTTTAGCCCTCTGACATAGATTTGTTTTAATAATATACAGGTTTAGCCCTCTGACATAGATTTGTTTTAATAATTACAGGTTTTCTGACATAGATTTGTTTTTATAATATACAGGTTTAGCCCTCTGACATAGATTTGTTTTTATAATATACAGGTTTAGCCCTCTGACATAGATTTGTTTTAATAATATACAGGTTTAGCCCTCGGACGTAGATTTGGTTTTATAATGTACAGGTTTAGCCCTCTGACATAGATTTGTTTTTATAATATACAGGTTTAGCCCTCTGACATAGATTTGTTATTACAATATGAAGGGTTTAGCCCTCTGACATAGATTTGTTATTACAATATGAAGGGTTTAGCCCTCTGACATAGATTTGTTATTACAATATGAAGGGTTTAGCCCTCTGACAGATTTGTTTTTATAATATACAGGTTTAGCCCTCTGACATAGATGTGTTTTTATAATATACAGGTTTAGCCCTCTGACATAGATTTGTTATTACAATATGAAGGGTTTAGCCCTCTGACATAGATTTGTTATTACAATATGAAGGGTTTAGCCCTCTGACATAGATTTGTTATTACAATATGAAGGGTTTAGCCCTCTGACAGATTTGTTTTTATAATATACAGGTTTAGCCCTCTGACATAGATGTGTTTTTATAATATACAGGTTTAGCCCTCTGACATAGATGTGTTTTTATAATATACAGGTTTAGCCCTCTGACATAGATGTGTTTTTATAATATACAGGTTTAGCCCTCTGACATAGATGTGTTTTTATAATATACAGGTTTAGCCCTCTGACATAGATTTGTTTTTATAATATACAGGTTTAGCCCTCTGACAGATTTGTTTTTATAATATACAGGTTTAGCCCTCTGACAGATTTGTTTTTATAATATACAGGTTTAGCCCTCTGACAGATTTGTTTTTATAATATACAGGTTTAGCCCTCTGACATAGATTTGTTTTTATAATATACAGGTTTAGCCCTCTGACAGATTTGTTTTAATAATATACAGGTTTAGCCCTCTGACATAGATGTGTTTTTATAATATACAGGTTTAGCCCTCTGACATAGATTTGTTATTACAATATGAAGAGTTTAGCCCTCTGACATAGATTTGTTATTACAATATGAAGGGTTTAGCCCTCTGACATAGATTTGTTATTACAATATGAAGAATTTAGCCCTCTGACATAGACTTGTTATTACAATATGAAGGGTTTAGCCTTCTGACATAGATTTGTTATTACAATATGAAGGGTTTAGCCCTCTGACATAGATTTGTTATTACAATATGAAGGGTTTAGCCCTCTGACATAGATTTGTTATTACAATATGAAGGGTTTAGCCCTCTGACATAGATTTGTTATTACAATATGAAGGGTTTAGCCCTCTGACATAGCATACTACAGAATGACAACCTTGTTCTGGATATTTTCCAAACCTGTCTTTATAGCACTACAACCAATGTCATCACAAATAAAAGTCACATTGTCCATTTCTAGTGAGTCAGTGGAGATTCACTCTGATTTGAACCTTTCACTCGTATGTTGGTCCTGGTCAGTTCCTGGATGGGAGACCAGATGCTGCTGGAAGTGGTGTTGGAGGGCCAGTAGGAGGCACTCTTTCCTCTGGTATAAATAAATATCCCAATGCCCCAGGGCAGGGATTGGGGACACTGCCCTGTGTAGGGTGCCGTCTTTCGGATGGGAGGTTAAACGGGTGTCCTGACTCTCTGAGGTCATTAAAGATCCCATGGCACTTATCGTAAGAGTAGGGGTGTTAACACCGGTGTCCTGGCTAAATTCCCAATCTGGTCCTTAAACCATCACGGTCACCTAATAATCCCCAGTTTACAATTGTCTCATTCATCCCCCTCCTCTCCCATGTAACTATTCCCCAGGTCGTTGCTGCAAATGAGAATGTCTTCTCAGTCAACTTACCTGGTAAAATAACGGATAAATTAAAATAAACAAAAATTCACAGACTGTATTTCGCTGTGTTTCACTCACTATTTCAGATCTGGGGTACTGATAGAAGATACATTTTCCCTTTTAGATCATATATAAGATTGGATAGGGAACCTTGAGCCGAGATACACACTCCTACTCTAAGATGTTTTTTGAATAGTGGCCCTGAGACACATTTGACATCTTCACACTGTTGACAGTTCGTTCATATTGGTGACAATCACGGTGTTTAATTAAAAAGTTCCACAGGTATCTATAGCAATAGCATCGTGCAATTAGACATCAAATAACAAAGTGTTCTGGTAAGTGGTAACCGTATGCTTGTCCTCATTTACAGTTTCTATGTATTTCTGCTGCCGTGCTGGATGGGATCTGGTGCTAAAATGTAGCTTACACTCCCAGCTCTTAGACGTTTGTGAAGGCAAATAGGAAGCTAGGGTGTCTTAAACACATTTATGCTAAATAAGGATATGCAATTTACCCACCAGTTTGAAAAAGCTGTAGATGACCACGTATCAAGTGTCTCACAAAATCCATGTCAACAACATCTTCACGGGTGGCAAAAAAACAACAACCAAAATCTCCCTTTCTTTCTTTGAAGGTCAATTGCAACTGTCTGAAACCCTAACATGCTGACCACACCGCTCGCGTCGCAAAATAAATGTACACATACATGTTATTCAGTCATTGTACCCACACTGCTAGCACGAGAGAGCGAGTGTCTGCGTGGCCAGGCCCTAAAATAGAAATTGGTTATTGGTTATTTTTGTGACGCTCAATGAGCAGCAAGTACGGCCTCTCCCATCTCATCTTTGGTTTTTAGGAGCATATACCCACGTGGGTGATTGATGAACTTAGGTCCACTCTCCAGTTGGTTGTAATAATGCTGTAAAGTTGGTTACCAACCGCCATATAAAGTCCAAAGAAGAAAGAGAAGGCTGAAGGAAGGAGAGATGATGAGAAACAAATTCGGTTCATCATTTTATCTGTGGATTATTTGTCGGAGTAAAGGACCTTGTGCATTTCAGGTAAAATAACCCGAAATAATACTTATTTCCCTCATTAAAATGCAAATCAATTTATAACATTTTTGACATGCGTTTTCCTGGATTCTTTTGTTGATATTCTGTCTCTCACTGTTCAAATAAACCTACCATTAAAATTATAGACAGATATTTTCTTCGTCAGTGGGCAAACGTACAAAATCAGAAGGGGATCAAATACTTGTTTTCCTCACTGTATTTACTCAGGGACTTGGCAAGAAAATTGACCTCTGACTTCATAACTTGACAACATGGCTGCCCTCAAATGAAACTGCTTTTCTTCCAAATTCTGAGAGACATCTTTGTCCTTTTTGCAAAGATGAAGATTTACTAGTTCAGAGAGAAAAAGACTCAGACTTCCCACTTCAATGTGATTCACAGCCTATGGCCATAACCTATATTTCTCCATCACTATGTGAGAGTAGAAACCCAGCCAGGCATGAGGAGGGCCGTCGTCTTTTTATCAAGTAAAGTCAAACAGTGACATCATGCTGATTCATAGCCCTCCATATTTTCTCTGAGTTTTCTATTAGCCTGCCAGACATGGGTTCAAATACTATTTGAAATCATTTACTGTACATACATACTGTATCTGTGCTAGATTAAGCTTGCCTGTTGCAATGGAACCAATAGAAAAGTCTCGCAGTACACCTGGCACTTCAGGGCAGGCTAAAGCAAAAGCTCAAAGTATTTTAAAGATTTAAAATGGTATTTGAACCCAGTTCTGGACCATGCTCCAACATGCCATGAGAGTTCAGCTAAAACAGAAAATGCACCCACTCCAGGGCGAGAAGAATAGAGAGGAACAGAAAGCAGAAAGCGTAAAAAGTATGTTTTGTTCAAACCAGGTCATGCGATGGCGATGCTAGTCAGATATACAGTGGGAGGAGAGGCAGCTTTTATCTTTCACCACTGCTTTACAGTACCTTTCATGCATTCTTTGGATTCACTGAGCATGTTGTGAGGACAGCAGGTTGTTCAAATAGGGAAGGCAAAAGGCATTTTGGAGGTGTGAGATTACATTTACAGATGTCAGTATATATATTTTACTATTATAAGCAGAATGCATGTTTTATTAATTAATATCTTATATTATAACATGCTTACTAGATTTTTTAAATTGCCTTAAGCACTTAGTATATGTCTCTGAAATGACTCATCGGGTCGGTGTATAGCTGTAACTAGATGCAGTGTCATTGAGAAGGACACCACAGAAGATAAAAATGGATTGACTGATGGTTTCTACCATTGGATTAAGTTGAATGACTTTTACTCCTAGCTGGCTCCATATCTCTCCCCTCTCTCTCTCTCTCTCTCTCTCTCTCTCTCTCTCTCTCTCTCTCTCTCTCTCTCTCTCTATCGTCTTTCTCATCCCTGTTGTCAACATAGAGAATCTCTGTCCTATCACAGTTCTCTCAAAAATCAATGGAGTGATTTTCTCTCTTGGCTTTATAATTTTGCCAATGCATATACTTACTGTGACATTCCATCACCTTCTCAGAGAGAAAAACTTTTAAGAATGTAATTATTGGCATCTGAGAAAATGGTGCCAGCAGAAGAAGAATCTGTGCAGTAATCAGTTTTAAACGTATTTCCTAATCCTCTCCCAGTCAGTTCCAGCTTTTAAATGTGCTTGAAGTGAAACATCATAAAACTACCATTCATCTACTGTGGCTTCTACTGCTCAAGTCTCCTTCTTTTCATTGTGAAAAAGGGGAAAACTTCAGGGGTAGTTCAAAAAAAAAGAAACCTCCCAGAAACATGGACTCAAAAGTATAAATCAAAGTTTAAAAAATTCGAACCATTTATCAACTTCACTCTACATCGACAATACTTCTGAACTTCAAACAAACATGGTACACAGCCATAATCACGTAGATATGATCTGTGATTTGGAGTTATGTTTCATCTTGCTGATTCTAATTGCTATAGTTGTTTGACTTTAACGGTTTGACACACATGGTAATATGTACCATTTCTGTAAACAACGCCAATCCCTCTTTTCCACCTACCCCCTCCTTTACCCTTTCTCTGTCTCTCTCTTTACATTACATTCTCCGAGGGGTGGAATTGAACCTATGCAATTGCATGTACATTTAGAGTGCAAAGACATCTCTGCAGTGAAATATATAGATAGTCAGGATTGATAGAAAATCACGGGTAAATTACCCTGTCTGAATCCTCTGAATCCTCTGAATCCTCGTATCTAGTCAAGACAAAAGCACTGGGCTCCTTTATCAATATTCTGTATTTTCAAATGATATACAGGAACGCTTTTGTTTTCGCCCCACTTTTAGAACTTTAAGAAAACCCATTCCAAAAATAAATATGGGTTTGCAGTAAATAAGTAGCAAATGTATATTTTGAAGGAGAAAAACAAGCACCATAAATGCAATGTTATGAGGCAAAAGTATGGTCATTGTAATGTGTATTCAAATAGTTGCCCCTCCGCAAAACACTATTTGAGAATCCAGTAGCCTTCATTATCAGCATGGACCTAAATCATACCAGAAACGTTTCTTAGGTTTAGATAAGGCCAGGAAGGTAAATACAACGTTCATACTCTTTCCACCACCACTTCCCCCTCGCTGTGACCTCTTATTGTTGCCTTCAATCTCAGTGGAAATGATTATTTTTTCTATCCTTTACCCCTGGTCCTTGTTCGTGCTCCTGCTGTTTTTAAACTAAAGCGGTATTGAAGATTGTATTTTGTTCAATGTCCTTTCTCGTATTCGAGAGGCATAGAACATTTTAATCAGCTGCTCTTCTCTTCCCATCACAGGGTTGTGTTGCTAATTAAATTCCCCCCGACTACTAAAGGAGGTGACCCTGTTTCATCAGCTAACCTGAATATTGTCAATCATCCAAAAGCCTTCTTACCCAAGGGCTGCTGGATGGAGCATATTACTCGAACCATGAGAAAGTGATCTATTTATCGTATAAGTATTTTCCTTTGGAAAAAGCAGGCTAAGAGAAAGAAGCATAAATACGTAAAGACACGGTAACACCACTATGGAACACTAACAGGCAATGGGAAAGAAAAACAGAAAGGCAGTCCGATATAATCATAAATACGTAAAGACACGGTAACACCACTATGGAACACTAACAGGCAATGGGAAAGAAAAACAGAAAGGCAGTCCGATATAATCATAAATACGTAAAGACACGGTAACACCACTATGGAACACTAACAGGCAATGGGAAAGAAAAACAGAAAGGCAGTCCGATATAATCATAAATACGTAAAGACACGGTAACACCACTATGGAACACTAACAGGCAATGGGGAAAAAAAACAGAAAGGCAGTCCGATATAATCATCCTCACTCTTGTGATCCTCTATAGGTGGATCCCTTTGAATAACCATTTTTTGGTTCCAGGTAGAACCCTTTTGGTTCCAGGTAGAGCACTTTTGGGTTCCATGTAAAACCCTTTTCTACATTGAACCCAAAGTAGTTTTACCTGGAACCAAAAATAGTTTTCCTATGGGGACAGCCCAAGAACCCTTTTGGAACCCTATTTTTCTAAGAGTGTACAGTATGAGACAGGTAAACGAGAGACAGCTTCTCTGATAGAACCCTAAAAGTTGTCAAATATATAAATAGTAAGGTAAAGTATAGATACAGAAAAAAAAGCATGAGTAGTACTTTAAAGTATTTTTACTTAAGTACTTTACACCACTGGCACTATTTACAAAATATTATTCCCATAACCATGAAATGTTTGGTCAAACATCCATATTTTTTATGCTATAGGGGTTAGGGTTTTGATGGAATACTGGGAGGATGGGATAGGTCAAGGAGAGTAGGACACCTTGTGTATGTCATGTTTTGTCTTAGATTGTCTTGTCATTTTTCTGTTCCCTCTGTTCATTTTCCCCCTGCTGGTCTTTTTAGGTTCGTTCCCCTTTTTCTCTCTCCCTTCCTCTCTCTCTTCTCTCTATCGTTCCGTTCCTGCTCCCAGCTGTTCCTATTCCCCTAATCAATCATTTAGTCTTCCCACACCTGTTCCCGATCCTTTTCCCTGATTAGAGTCCCTATTTCTCTCCTTGTTTTCCGTTCCTGCCCTGTCGGATCCTTGTCTATTATTCACCGTGCTGTGTCTATGTATTGCCCTGTCGTGTCGTGTTTCCCTCAGATGCTGCGTGGTGAGCAGGTGTCTGAGTCTGCTACGTTCAAGTGCCTTCCCGAGGCAACCTGCAGTTCTTGATCATGTCTCCAGTCTGTTCTCGTCATTACGAGTAGTATTATGCCTTTTGTTTGTAAAGTAACTTTACTGGATTAAAAACTCTGTTTTCGCCAAGTCGCTTTTGAGTCCTCATTCACCGGCATAACAGAAGGATCCGACCAAGGAATGGACCCAGCGACTACAGATGCTCGTAACACTGCCGTCGAGATCCAAGGAGCCATGCTCGGCAGACACGAGCAGGAATTGTCTGCTGCTCGCCATGCCGTGGAGAACCTGGCCGCTCAGGTTTCCGACATCTCTGGACAGTTCCAGAGTCTTCGTCTCGTGCCACCTGTTACTTCCTGGCCTGCCGAGCCTCCGGAACCTAGGGTTAATAACCCACCTTGCTACTCCGGGCAGCCCACGGAGTGCCGCTCCTTTCTCACCCAGTGTGATATTGTGTTCTCTCTCCAACCCAACACATACTCTAGCGAGAGAGCTCGGGTTGCTTACGTCATTTCACTCCTTACTGACCGGGCTCGAGAGTGGGGCACAGCTATCTGGGAGGCAAGGGCTGATTGTTCTAACAATTACCAGAACTTTAAAGAGGTTTTTGACCGTTCAGTTTTTGGTAGGGAGGCTTCTAGGGCCCTGGCTTCCCTATGCCAAGGTGATCGATCCATAACGGATTACTCTATAGAGTTTCGCACTCTTGCTGCCTCTAGTGACTGGAACGAGCCGGCGCTGCTCGCTCGTTTTCTGGAGGGACTCCACGCAGTGGTCAAAGATGAGATTCTCTCTCGGGAGGTTCCTTCCAGTGTGGACTCTTTGATTGCTCTCGCCATCCGCATAGAACGACGGGTAGATCTTCGTCACCAAGCTCGTGGAAGAGAGCTCGCGTCAACGGTGTTTCCCTGCTCCGCATCGCAACCATCTCCCTCCTCTGGCTCAGAGACTGAGCCCATGCAGCTGGGAGGTATTCGCATCTCGACCAAGGAGAGGGAACGGAGGATCACCAACCGCCTGTGCCTCTATTGCGGATTTGATGGACATTTTGTCAATTCATGTCCAGTAAAGGCCAGAGCTCATCAGTAAGCGGAGGGCTACTGGTGAGCGCTACTACTCAGGTCTCTTCATCTAGATCCTGTACTACTATGTCGGTCCATCTACGCTGGACCGGTTCGGGTGCTACATGCAGTGCCTTGATTGACTCTGGGGCTGAGGGTTGTTTCATGGACGAAGCATGGGCTCGGAAACATGACATTCCTTTCAGACAGTTAGACAAGCCTACGCCCATGTTTGCCTTAGATGGTAGTCATCTTCCCAGTATCAGATTTGAGACACTACCTTTAACTCTCACAGTATCTGGTAACCACAGTGAGACTATTTCTTTTTTGATTTTTCGTTCACCTTTTACACCTGTTGTTTTGGGTCATCCCTGGCTAGTATGTCATAATCCTTCTATTAATTGGTCTAGTAATTCTATCCTATCCTGGAACGTTTCTTGTCATGTGAAGTGTTTAATGTCTGCCATCCCTCCCATTTCTTCTGTCCCCACTTCTCAGGAGGAACCTGGCGATTTGACAGGAGTGCCGGAGGAATATCATGATCTGCGCACGGTCTTCAGTCGGTCCCGAGCCAACTCCCTTCCTCCTCACAGGTCGTATGATTGTAGTATTGATCTCCTTCCGGGGACCACTCCTCCTCGGGGTAGACTATACTCTCTGTCGGCTCCCGAACGTAAGGCTCTCGAGGATTATTTATCTGTGTCTCTTGACGCCGGTACCATAGTGCCTTCTTCCTCTCCGGCCGGGGCGGGGTTCTTTTTTGTTAAGAAGAGGGACGGTACTCTGCGCCCCTGCGTGGATTATCGAGGGCTGAATGACATAACGGTTAAGAATCGTTATCCGCTTCCCCTTATGTCATCAGCCTTCGAGATTCTGCAGGGAGCCAGGTGCTTTACTAAGTTGGACCTTCGTAACGCTTACCATCTCGTGCACATCAGAGAGGGGGACGAGTGGAAAACGGCGTTTAATACTCCGTTAGGGCATTTTGAGTACCGGGTTCTGCCGTTTGGTCTCGCCAATGCGCCAGCTGTTTTTCAGGCATTAGTTAATGATGTTCTGAGAGACATGCTGAACATCTTTGTTTTTGTCTATCTTGACGATATCCTGATTTTTTCACCGTCACTCGAGATTCATGTTCAGCACGTTCGACGTGTTCTACAGCGCCTTTTAGAGAATTGTCTCTACGTAAAGGCTGAGAAGTGCTCTTTTCATGTCTCCTCCGTTACTTTTCTCGGTTCCGTTATTTCCGCTGAAGGCATTCAGATGGATTCCGCTAAGGTCCAAGCTGTCAGTGATTGGCCCGTTCCAAGGTCACGTGTCGAGTTGCAGCGCTTTTTAGGTTTCGCTAATTTCTATCGGCGTTTCATTCGTAATTTCGGTCAAGTTGCTGCCCCTCTCACAGCTCTTACTTCTGTCAAGACGTGTTTTAAGTGGTCCGGTTCCGCCCAGGGAGCTTTTGATCTTCTAAAAGAACGTTTACGTCCGCTCCTATCCTCGTTACTCCTGACGTCACTAGACAATTCATTGTCGAGGTTGACGCTTCAGAGGTAGGCGTGGGAGCCATTCTATCCCAGCGCTTCCAGTCTGACGATAAGGTTCATCCTTGCGCTTATTTTTCTCATCGCCTGTCGCCATCTGAGCGCAACTATGATGTGGGTAACCGTGAACTGCTCGCCATCCGCTTAGCCCTAGGCGAATGGCGACAGTGGTTGAGGGGGACCGTTCCTTTTGTCGTTTGGACAGACCATAAGAACCTTGAGTACATCCGTTCTGCCAAACGACTTAATGCCCGTCAAGCTCGTTGGGCGTTGTTTTTCGCTCGTTTCGAGTTTGTGATTTCTTACCGTCCGGGTAGCAAAAACACCAAGCCTGATGCCTTATCCCGTCTGTTTAGTTCTTCTGTGGCTTCTACTGATCCCGAGGGGATTCTTCCTTATGGGCGTGTTGTCGGGTTGACAGTCTGGGGAATTGAAAGACAGGTTAAGCAAGCACTCACGCACACTGCGTCGCCGCGCGCTTGTCCTAGTAACCTCCTTTTCGTTCCTGTTTCCACTCGTCTGGCTGTTCTTCAGTGGGCTCACTCTGCCAAGTTAGCTGGTCATCCCGGTGTTCGAGGCACTCTTGCGTCTATTCGCCAGCGCTTTTGGTGGCCGACTCAGGAGCGTGACACGCGCCGTTTCGTGGCTGCTTGTTCGGACTGCGCGCAGACTAAGTCGGGTAACTCTCCTCCTGCCGGTCGTCTCAGACCGCTCCCCATTCCTTCTCGACCATGGTCTCACATCGCCCTAGACTTCATTACCGGTCTGCCTTTGTCTGCGGGGAAGACTGTGATTCTTACGGTTGTCGATAGGTTCTCTAAGGCGGCACATTTCATTCCCCTCGCTAAACTTCCTTCCGCTAAGGAGACGGCACAAATCATTATCGAGAATGTGTTCAGAATTCATGGCCTCCCGTTAGACGCCGTTTCAGACAGAGGCCCGCAATTCACGTCACAGTTTTGGAGGGAGTTCTGTCGTTTGATTGGTGCGTCCGTCAGTCTCTCTTCCGGGTTTCATCCCCAGTCTAACGGTCAAGCAGAGAGGGCCAATCCGACGATTGGTCGCATACTACGCAGCCTTTCTTTCAGAAACCCTGCGTCTTGGGCAGAACAGCTCCCCTGGGCAGAATACGCTCACAACTCGCTTCCTTCTTCTGCTACCGGGTTATCTCCGTTTCAGAGTAGTCTGGGTTACCAGCCTCCTCTGTTCTCATCCCAGCTTGCCGAGTCCAGCGTTCCCTCCGCTCAAGCGTTTGTCCAACGTTGTGAGCGCACCTGGAGGAGGGTGAGGTCTGCACTTTGCCGTTACAGGGCACAGACTGTGAGAGCCGCCAATAAACGCAGGATTAAGAGTCCAAGGTATTGTTGCGGCCAGAGAGTGTGGCTTTCCACTCGCAACCTTCCTCTTACGACAGCTTCTCGTAAGTTGACTCCGCGGTTCATTGGTCCGTTCCGTGTCTCCCAGGTCATCAATCCTGTCGCTGTGCGACTGCTTCTTCCGCGACATCTTCGTCGCGTCCATCCTGTCTTCCATGTCTCCTGTGTCATGCCCTTTCTTCGCACCCCCGTTCGTCTTCCCTCCCCCCCTCCCGTCCTTGTCGAGAGCGCACCTATTTACAAGGTACGTAAGATCATGGACATGCGTTCTCGGGGACGGGGTCACCAATACTTAGTGGATTGGGAGGGTTACGGTCCTGAGGAGAGGAGTTGGGTTCCGTCTCGGGACGTGCTGGACCGTTCACTTATTGATGATTTCCTCCGTTGCCGCCAGGATTCCTCCTCGAGTGCGCCAGGAGGCGCTCGGTGAGTGGGGGGGTACTGTCATGTTTTGTCTTAGATTGTCTTGTCATTTTTCTGTTCCCTCTGTTCATTTTCCCCCTGCTGGTCTTTTTAGGTTCGTTCCCCTTTTTCTCTCTCCCTTCCTCTCTCTCTTCTCTCTATCGTTCCGTTCCTGCTCCCAGCTGTTCCTATTCCCCTAATCAATCATTTAGTCTTCCCACACCTGTTCCCGATCCTTTTCCCTGATTAGAGTCCCTATTTCTCTCCTTGTTTTCCGTTCCTGCCCTGTCGGATCCTTGTCTATTATTCACCGTGCTGTGTCTATGTATTGCCCTGTCGTGTCGTGTTTCCCTCAGATGCTGCGTGGTGAGCAGGTGTCTGAGTCTGCTACGTTCAAGTGCCTTCCCGAGGCAACCTGCAGTTCTTGATCATGTCTCCAGTCTGTTCTCGTCATTACGAGTAGTATTATGCCTTTTGTTTGTAAAGTAACTTTACTGGATTAAAAACTCTGTTTTCGCCAAGTCGCTTTTGGGTCCTCATTCACCGGCATAACAGTGTATCGTCTGTCTGTCTGTCTGTCTGTCTGTCTGTCTGTCTGTCTGTCTGTCTGTCTGTCTGTCTGTCTGTCTGTCTGTCTGTCTGTCTGTCTGTCTGTCTGTCTGTCTGTCTGTCTGTCTGTCTGTCTGTCTGTCTGTCTGTCTGTCTGTCTGTCTGTCTGTCTGTGCGCAAACAAGAGAGATGAAAGTCTAGCCCGATTTCAAGGTAGACTGCCCCTGATAAATTTAGGAGCTGTAATTCATTCATCACCCAGTTAGTGAATGCATCAGAGATGCCCATTCCTCTTCCCAGGTGATGGATCTGTCCTTCAGGGTCTTTGGCCATGACTTTGAAACAAGTCTGCTGAACATGATTTCCTCAACAAATCTACAGGCTGGCAGACATCTTGTGATCTTCTTGAGTGTATCCCAAATGGCCGCCTATTACCTATATAGTACACTACTTTTGACCAAAGCCCTATCAAAGTAGTGCACTATATAGGGGATAGGGGGCCATTTTGGATGCAGGCAGGGTAATTAAAATTTGGCTGTGTTAGTTGTTCACATGAATTATAATCAAATGAAGGAAACGATGGTCTTGAAAAAAAAGATACTGTCACTCTTTCTCCTAAAGAGAGTGGGTTCTTATATACCTATTTCCTTTCTGAAAGGAGACTATAATAAAAATGTATAAAAACCAAATGATGCATTCACGCTCAATGCTAAGTATTGATCCTTGACTTTAGTGGAAGAAATCTTATTGCCGCTGTAAATCTAGCATGAATGTATATGTGACCACAGGCTCTCAAGTTCACATCAATGACCCCTCCACTAGCTAACTACATCACTGTCATGGGACCAAAACAATCTAAGAAAATTGATATTTAATTAGGAAGGAAAAACTATACTGAAATTGCATTGGTTGAAGCAATGAAACACCAGTGTTTATCCCAAATGGCACCCTAGTCCCTAAATAGTGCACTACTTTTGACCAGCGCCATATAGGCCCTGGACAAAAATTGTGCACTAAATAGGTAGCAGGGTACCATTTGGGAACCACCCCAGGTAAAGGAATGTAACATGTTGCCTTGAAGGGTGAGTGAGTGAGTGGGTGTCGGTAGGTGGGAATTGAAGGCAGGTGCCGCGGACCAACCAACCAAGTATCATTAAGAGTAGAACCATCTGCCATAAATTCAATTTCTCCAACCTTCGATCTGTTCTTCCCTCCATCCATCAAGGAGTGGGAAGGAGGAGAAGGAGTGAGGGATGAGAAGGAGTGAGGGAAGGAGGAAAGGGTGAGTGGTATGCCCTTCAAGCAAAAGGCAAGACACGTTGTTCTAGCTCTACACATGCATGTCACCTCTGGAATAGAAAGATAGACAGCTGAGAATTCTATATATTGTTCTGATAGTGACACATAACTAACCAACAACATTCAACAGCAACATGCTGTCTGTGACAGATAAACAACCCAATGTTTTAGGCCAATTGGAGACAATATTCTTTTGACAGAAGACAGATAAAGAGGGCCATTTGTGTAGACATTAAGTCTGCACTCCAAATGACACCCTATTCTCTACATAGTCCACTACATTTGACCAAAGCCCTATGGGCCCTGGTTAAAAGTACTGCTCTTTATAGGGAATAGGGTGCAGTTTGGGACAGAGACATAGTCTGCTATTGATTGGAATACCACTTGGAAATAGCTTAGAAAATACAGCAATACCAGCCAAGCCACTGACTGCCAGTGAGTGCAGAATGTGCATACAGGATGATTGGTTCGGGAATGAAAGTGGTTGTTAGTTACAATTACCCTGAAATCCAAACTGGTATACTCCCTTTCACAGTTGTTAACAGAGTAAATGGATCCCAAGCTTAGTTACAATGGCCCCGTGACCTGGCTCAACAACTTTCCTCTGCATTTCATCCAGCAGGTTTAATATGCTTACAAAACGCAGTAGCCAAAAGCATTAGCTAGTGTTAACTAATGCATTGATTAATGTTTATTAATGTTCCCATATTTAAAAGTTTTACCTTGGTCAGTGTGTTTTCTTCTAATACACGTGTGGTACCTGGTTCCTGGATCTAGATTTATATGCAAATATCCAATTATAAATTATAATCCCCTAATGGTCATGGAATGAAAGCAATATGGTCTGCTGTGTTTGCATAACACTAAATACATTATCCTAGTTCCCCCTCAATGGTATTAATTGATGTGAAATTAGCGTCCACGCCTCTCGCTCTGAGCCTATCATTATCAGACGATTACATTGCAGAAAAAAATGAGACTCCATTTATTTGAGCGATTTCACACCCCAGAAAGCACAGAACACATATTTGGTGAAAAATGACTAAGCATGGAGCTACTGAGTGATGATAATAAGCTCCTTATTCCATGTCTCATTGGCATCCTGCAGGATTGTATGGAAAGCCGTAATTTACCAACTCGAAATCTAACGTCCAATGTTTGTTGATTTTCAACGGCTGCGTTTTATTATTAAGTAGTTTAATACATTTTTATAATGCTTAACACAATCTGACTTTGATGAACATTTCATGGTCCCCACACCCTCGTCAAACTATTACACCTCATTATGATCAATCTAATCCAAACATGACTAAGATTTCACTCTTTCATCAAGTAAAACAGGGTCAACACACTGAACAAGGCTGTAAATAGTCATTAGAATAGTCAGAAGAGACCCCATCACATCAGCCGTTTAATAATGTGCTCATATCAACTGTGATTGTTTTTCCCTGAGGGAAGGGCAGTAGCCTCATCACACTCCCCAGCAGCGTATCCCATATCCGTCCCCTTATCCCATCCACTCCTGTCCAGTGGACATGATGTTGCTAATGAGAGGTCAGCTGCGGTGGTGTAATAATGGACGGGCGGGCTGTACGTGTTCAGTACCCCTGGAGGATATATTACTCACAGCTTTAATCGTCACAGCGATAATCATCTGTGGCAGAAACTGCAGGGAGGCAGTTAGCAGTTACAGCCTATTTTCAAGTCAGCTCACGCTCTCTCTCTCTCTCTCTCTCTCTCTCTCTCTCTCTCTCTCTCTCTCTCTCTCTCTCTCTCTCTCTCTCTCTCTCTCTCTCTCTCTCTCTCGCTCTCTCGCTCTCTCTCTCTCGCTCTGATTAATGATCTTTGTCGGTCTCTAAAGAGGAAGTTGATGGGGGGGTGAAGGATTGAGGGTGGATATAAAATGGAGGGAGAAGGGGGATTGACAGTCTCAAGATCTGTCTGGGAGTTCCTACATTTTCTCACTGGTCCCCCGTGGGAATCGAACCCACCATGCTAGACCAACTGAGCCACTTAGTTCAGTATGAGAGACATTCGTGTGTTGCCTTTGCAATGTGCTTTGTATGATTATGCCGTTTTACTTTTTTAATAAGGTGCACAGATGCCAAGTGAATTTCACCGTGAGGGATAGTTATGTTGTACTGAATTGATTGAATTGAGTTCACATGCTGGTTTGCCTTCATTCCACCTCATTATCATGAAGATCTCACCCCAATGTCTAATTTGAATGTAGATCTATATAAGAATCTGTTTCAAACCTGGAAAACTTGATAGATGACTTCCTTCCATTCAATATTAATATCTTGGTATTGGTATTTTTGGGTATTTTATTAGAATCCTGATTAGCTGTTGCGAAAGCAGCAGCTACTCTTCCTGGCGTCCGCACAAAATATGAAACATGACATATTATAGAACACTAATAGACAAGAACAGCTCAAGAACAGAACTACCTAAATGTAAAAACGGCACACATAGCCTACATATCAATACACACTAAATATTGAGGTCAAATAGGGGAGAAACGTTGTGCTGTGAGATGTTGCTTAATCTGTTTGTTTTTTAAACCAGATTTGCTGTTCACTTGCGCTATGTGATTTGGGAGTTCCAATAATGGCTATGCAAACAATTAGGAATTTTCAACACAACGTTTCTTAGAAAAAGAAGCAGTGATGTAGTCAGTCACTCCTCAACTGTTGGCCCAGAGAGACTGGCATATGCATAGTATTTATATCAGCCCTCTGATTACAACGAAGAGTAAGACAGGCCGCTCTGTTCTGGGCCAGCTGCAGCTTAACTAGGTCTTTCTTTGCGGCACTTGACCACATGACTGGACAATAATCAAGATAAGAGTCAACTAGAGCCTGCAGGATTTGCTGTTCTGAGTGGGGTGTCAGAAAAAGCAGAGCATCTCTGTATTATGAACAGATATCTCCGCTCCTTTACAACCATTTCATCTATAGGTTTTGACCATGACAGTTTACTATCTAAGTTAACACTAAGTAATTTAGTCTCCTCAACAGCCACACCATTTATTATCAGATTCAGAGGTTGATGTCTTCATTAACCAAATGGAGAGCTATGATTAAAACCAGGAGCTCTAGTTGCCACTCCAGATAAATAGATTCTCAGAACAACAACACTCTGTCTTCTACATTCTTTCGGAAAAAAAATGCACACATTCTTTTAACAGTCATTCCAAACTGATCTATTATCCTTATACACATTTCTGATTTATTTCAACATGTGTGTTGTATCTCAGAAGGGATCTCAGATGGAGCACTGAATCAATAATTGTCATTCTCAGGCAGGAAATTAATTTTGGTGTCAGAGATTTTCTAAATGAATTTATATACAGGGGAGATGGATGGAGATTATGCTTAATTATGGAAAAGCTGTAATAAAATGAAAATAGAATGAGAACAGAATAGAGTAATATAGAAGGGTCGGAGCTCATCAGCGGAACTTAGAGAACTGTAGAATCTATGATGAGTTCTAACATCTAATCAGACAAAGCCATGAGTCATCATTCCTTATTTTATTCCTCTTCCTCAGCGCTTTACCAGTAGTAAACACAAATGCACTCCTCCTTAATAAACAGTCTGCATCGGACCCCGAAGCTAATCATTCTCAATTTGTCCCATGAACTTCCGACAAGTTAAAAAGAGCTGAGAGCTAGATATAAGGGTTACGTCCCAAATTGCACCCTATTATCTATGTAGTGCACTATTTTGACCAGAGCTCTATGAGCCCTAGTCAAAAGTAGTGCACTACATAGGGAATATGGTGCCATTTGGGATGCAGAGAGCGGTTTGCTTCATGATACCAAGATTGATGTTTGATGGTTTACAGTCAACACTGCAATTAGCATACGGGTTCTTTAGGTCTCTAACATATCTCCTCCTCTCCCCACCGGCTTTTGTTTTAGTGTTGCAGGTATTTGAGGTGGTAAAAGTAGACTACAGTATAGGGTCTTGGAGGTTTTCACATGGTATCCCACATTACATTTTCAACACCTTGTGGCCTTACGGAAATGAGCAATAAATATTATCTCCGGTAAACTTCGTTACATTACCTATATCCGTATAACAAATTCAGAACCACAGAGATGCAGAAGAAAACAATGAATTTACAACAAGATTGTTCCACTAGGCACTAAATAGGTACAGTATAATTGAAGGTTACCGAGAGTGCTATCAGTGCACTAATGGATTTGATGTAATGGTAGTGAGGCAATCAAGTGAATATATAATACCTTATTATATAACTTATTACATAATTGCTTCAAATTATAATTCACATTTGACCTGTTCCTGAGGTGGTGTCAAGTGATTCTATGAATCAACATCTAACTTAGAGCAGAGTTCTGTTCTGTAATTTACTGTACTGTACTGTATTGTAATGTACTATACTGTATGTGCTATACTGTACTGTACTGTGCTATACTGTACTGTACTATACTATACTGTACTGTATGTTGATATGCTGTGCTATGCTTTACTGTGCTATACTGTAATGTACTATACTGTACTGTACTGTGCTATACTGTACTGTACAATACTGTACTGTACTGTGCTATACTGTACTGTGCTATACTGTACTGTATGTTGATGTGCTGTGCTATGCTTTACTGTGCTATACTGTAATGTACTATACTGTACTGTGCTATACTGTACTGTACTGTGCTATACTGTACTGTACTATACTGTACTGTACTGTGCTATACTGTACTATACTGTGCTATACTGTACTGTGCTATGCTGTACACTCCTGTACTGTGCTATACTGTACTGTACTATACTGTACTGTGCTACACTGTACTACATGCTCAGTAAAATAGTACACATGCTACAGCACCTGTGCTGGAATCATATAATAATGGTTCTAAGCAAAAGCAGACCGAACATTTACACGTTTTTGACTGTGAGGTGTTGAGGATGTAGGCTATGCTAGACTGTGCATGGATCTGTGTACGTGCATGTGCGCATGTACACACACACACAAAAACGTAAACATTTTAGTCCATCACGCATGTTTTCCATATCCCTTTCCTCTCGTTGTTAGGAAGAATGTAAGCCAACCATGAAGGCTTTGAAGATGCCATATTGCAAAATGAATCTCTTTCAACGGTGTGACAAGTGTGCCCGTACTTTACCCTGCATAGTTTGTGAACTCCATAAATGTTTCATTTCAGATTTTCTAAGCAAGTGAGATTACAAACGAATAAAACAATGGCATTTACCTTTTTGTTCTACTGTAGATCAAAGGAACATTATGTCATTAATCATTAAAACAGGTTGACAGCGTCTTTCTATCAGTGGAATATACACTACCCAGTGCTGCTAGATTACAAAATTCATTCAAACTTTTACCACCTTAGATGATTTGTTCCTGCTCTCTGTACCGTCATAACATTGTTCTACTGTGCAGGGAAAATTGCACCAGGAGTGTCAAACTGCACCAGGAGCATCTAAATTATGACTCGACTCAATATCTTAATACAAAATATGTCAGACTAATTGGTCTCCCAGTGGATTAAAACATAAAACCGCGGGGAGGACGCTGTTTCCAGTCTGTCTCCAACTGTGCTCTCTAACGCGACGCTGCTACACCATTTCATGACTTATTAGGTCATTAAGATGATAATATACAGGATACAGACTATACCCTCAATATACAAACCTGTGCTCAACTCCCCTCTAAAGAAATGCATGCACAAACACACACACACACACACACACACACACACACACACACACACACACACACACACACACACACACACACACACACACACACACACACACACACACACACACACACACACACACACACACACACACACACACTAACCCTAACCCCAAAAACCCTAACCTTAACCCAAAACCAAATCCTAACCCTAGCCTTAAACATAAACCAAATGTTCTCCTACCCTCTCCAGACCAGTAGGATGTACAATATAGAAACAGGGAAGAAAGTTGCAATAGGCTGGTTTGATACCAGCATAAACAGAAACCCCTTAAGGATCAGATCCTTTTTTAAAATTTTCGCCTAAAATAACATATCCAAATCTAACTGCCTGTAGCTCAGGACCTGAAGCAAGGATATGCATATTATTGATACCATTTGAAAGGAAACAGTTTGAAGTTTGTTGAAATGTGAAATTATGCTGGAGAAAATAACACATTAGATCTGGTAAAAGATCATTTAAAAAAATTGAAACGTGTTAAATCGAATAATCATCATCTTTGAAATGCAAGAGAAAGGTCACACTGTATTATTTCATCTTAGGCACAATTTACATTTTGCCCACTAGATGTCAGCAGTGTATGCACAACGTTTTAGACTGATCCAATGAACCATTGCATTTCTGTTCAAAATGTTGTATCAAGACTGCCCAAATTTGCCTAATTGGTTTATTAATACATTTTCAAGTTCATAACTGTGCACTCTCCTCAAACAATAGCATGGTATTCTTTCACTGTAATAGCTACTTTAAATTGGACAGTGCAGGTAGATTAACAAAAATGTAGGCTTTCTGCCCATATCAGATATGTCTATGTCCTGGGAAAACATTTTGTTACTTAAAACGTCATGCTAATCACATTAGCGCACGTTAGCTCAACCGACACCGATCTTAAAACAAACCAAACCATAACCAGTTGATAGCAAAACTTAAGACCTTGGCTCTACTCGGTTTGAGTGGCAAAGAGTAGGATAAAGCATAGACTGTGGGAGTTAGTGAGGGCTTAATTTAGAGAACTGAAGGGGCCACCGACACGAGAAGGAAGTTCAATAAAAATTAACACATTTATTTTCTCAGTCTGGTTTCGTCTTTTTTAGATTTTATATTGAATTTTATTATGTCAAGCACTTATCTTTGTAGCACTTAATCCCTTCATCCCTTGGTGGGATTTACAATTATGTAACTATTTATTTATCTATTTATTTAATTGATCCAGTTTGCATGTTTTATTATGATTTTATTGTATCAAATTTGTTTTAAAATGTAACTTTTGAACTTTTTTGTAGCACTTTATCAACAATTGTCTTCCTCCTGTTGTTGTACTGTTATGGGTGAAACCTCGGAGCTCTTGGCCTTTCATGTTCTCTCACCCTTACACATCACACACACATACTGTACATACACATCATCTTTCTTATTACCTGTGCCACCATTATGGCACGCAGCCTGTGGCTGCCCTTCCCTTCCAGGTTACAGAAACAAATGGCCCAGGCAGGGTGTTTGTTTGTGTGAAACTATAAGCCGCAGGACAGATGTGCACCCACCGTCACCCCTAGCATCGTCCACACAGCACAACACCACTTGTAAGCACCGTCCGTGTGTGTGTGTGACCGTCACTGTCCTTATGGAGCTGAGTGCAGCAGGAAGCTCTTTGCTGTTCTGTTCTAATCTGCATATTTGCTCTGGAGCAGGCATGCATGCACATACTCACACACGCACACACAAACAAACAATTATGAAGCCCTTTGAAAGGCTGGTCATGACACACATCAACACCATCACCCTGGACTCACTCAAATTCAGATATTGCCCCAACAGATCCACAGATGACGCAATCTCAAATGCACTTCACACTGCCCTCTCCCACCTGGACAAGAGGGGAATTAACTATGTGAGGATGCTGTTCATAGACTACAGCTCAGCATTCAACACCATAGTCCCCTCCAAGCTAGGGACCCTGGTACTAAACACCTCCCTCTGCAACTGAATCCTGGACTTCCTGACGGGCCAGTCCCAGGTGGTGAGGGTAGGCAACAACACCTCCATTACGCTTTCCGTATGCACTGTATACACACTATATACATGCTCACTCACTCTCTCACGCACACTACACTGACACTGTCACACAAGACCCACACACATACACACGCATACTGACACAGGCAATACACTCGACCTCATCTTTACTAGATGCTGTTCTTCCACTAACCTCATTGCAACTCCCCTCCAAGTCTCCGACCACTACCTTGTATCCTTTTCCCTCTCGCTCTCATCCAACACTTCCCACACTGCCCCTACTCGGATGGTATCGCGCCGTCCCAACCTTCGCTCTCTCTCCCCCGCTACTCTCTCCTCTTCCATCCTATCATCTCTTCCCTCTGCTCAAACCTTCTCCAACCTATCTCCTGATTCTGCCTCCTCAACCCTCCTCTCCTCCCTTTCTGCATCCTTTGACTCTCTATGTCCCCTATCTTCCAGGCCGGCTCGGTCCTCCCCTCCCGCTCCGTGGCTTGACGACTCATTGCGAGCTCACAGAACAGGGCTCCGGGCAGCCGAGCGGAAATGGAGGAAAACTCGCCTCCCTGCGGACCTGGCATCCTTTCACTCCCTCCTCTCTACATTTCCCTCCTCTGTCTCTGCTGCTAAAGCCACTTTCTACCATTCTAAATTCCAAGCATCTGCCTCTAACCCTAGGAAGCTCTTTGCCACCTTCTCCTCCCTCCTGAATCCTCCTCCCCCTCCCCCCCCCTTCTCCCTCTCTGCAGATGACTTCGTCAACCATTTTGAAAAGAAGGTCGACGACATCCGATCCTCGTTTGCTAAGTCAAACGACACCGCTGGTTCTGCTCACACTGCCCTACCCTGTGCTCTGACCTCTTTCTCCCCTCTCTCTCCAGATGAAATCTCGCGTCTTGTGACGGCCGGCCGCCCAACAACCTGCCCGCTCGACCCTATCCCCTCGTCTCTTCTCCAGACCATTTCCGGAGACCTTCTCCCTTACCTCACCTCGCTCATCAACTTATCCCTGACCACTGGCTACGTCCCTTCCGTCTTCAAGAGAGCGAGAGTTGCACCCCTTCTGAAAAAACCTACACTCGATCCCTCCGATGTCAACAACTACAGACCAGTATCCCTTCTTTCTTTTCTCTCCAAAACTCTTGAACGTGCCGTCCTTGGTCAGCTCTCCCGCTATCTCTCTCATAATGACCTTATTGATCCAAATCAGTCAGGTTTCAAGACTAGTCATTCAACTGAGACTGCTCTTCTCTGTATCACGGAGGCGCTCCGCACCGCTAAAGCTAACTCTCTCTCCTCTGCTCTCATCCTTCTAGACCTATCGGCTGCCTTCGATACTGTGAACCATCAGATCCTCCTCTCCACCCTCTCCGAGTTGGGCATCTCCGCCGCGGCCCACGCTTGGATTGCGTCCTACCTGACAGGTCGCTCCTACCAGATGGCGTGGCGAGAATCTGTCTCCTCACCACGCGCTCTCACCACTGGTGTCCCCCAGGGCTCTGTTCTAGGCCCTCTCCTATTCTCGCTATACACCAAGTCACTTGGCTCTGTCATAACCTCACATGGTCTCTCCTATCATTGCTATGCAGACGACACACAATTAATCTTCTCCTTTCCCCCTTCTGATGACCAGGTGGCGAATCGCATCTCTGCATGTCTGGCAGACATATCAGTGTGGGTGACGGATCATCACCTCAAGCTGAACTTCGGCAAGACGGAGCTGCTCTTCCTCCCGGGGAAGGACTGCCCGTTCCATGATCTCGCCATCACGGTTGACAACTCCATTGTGTCCTCCTCCCAGAGCGCTAAGAACCTTGGCGTGATCCTGGACAACACCCTGTCGTTCTCAACTAACATCAAGGCGGTGGCCCGTTCCTGTAGGTTCATGCTCTACAACATCCGCAGAGTACGACCCTGCCTCACACAGGAAGCGGCGCAGGTCCTAATCCAGGCACTTGTCATCTCCCGTCTGGATTACTGCAACTCGCTGTTGGCTGGGCTCCCTGCCTGTGCCATTAAACCCCTACAACTCATCCAGAACGCCGCAGCCCGTCTAGTGTTCAACCTTCCCAAGTTCTCTCACGTCACCCCGCTCCTCCGCTCTCTCCACTGGCTTCCAGTTGAAGCTCGCATCCGCTACAAGACCATGGTGCTTGCCTACGGAGCTGTGAGGGGAACGGCACCTCAGTACCTCCAGGCTCTGATCAGGCCCTACACCCAAATAAGGGCACTGCGTTCATCCACCTCTGGCCTGCTCGCCTCCCTACCACTGAGGAAGTACAGTTCCCGCTCAGCCCAGTCAAAACTGTTCGCTGTTCTGGCTCCCCAATGGTGGAACAAACTCCCCCACGACGCCAGGACAGCGGAGTCAATCACCACCTTCCGGAGACACCTGAAACCCCACCTCTTTAAGGAATACCTAGGATAGGATAAAGTAATCCTTCTCACCCCCCCCCCCTTAAAATATTTAGATGCACCATTGTAAAGTGGCTGTTCCACTGGATGTCATAAGGTGAATGCACCAATTTGTAAGTCGCTCTGGATAAGAGCGTCTGCTAAATGACTTAAATGTAAATGTAAATGACACAACATTTACACACATGCACATACAGACACACACACTTTTACACTCATCAGATGCTGCTGCTAATCTATTCTTTATTTTAATCGTATTATTATCTATCCTGATGCCTATTCACTTTACCTTGCCTTCATGTACATACAATGCCTTCAGAAAGTATAACAAACATGTATTTAACAAGTCACATAATAAGTTGCATGGACTCACTCTGTGTGCAATAATAGTGTTTAACATGATTTTTGAAAGACTACCTCATCTCTGTTCCCCACACATACAATTATCTGTAAGGACCTTCAGTCGAGCAGTGCATTTCAAACACAGATTCAATCACAAAAAGCAGGAAGGTTTTCCAATGCCTCGCAAAAAAAAGCAGACATTGAATATCTATTTGAGCACGGTGAAGTTATTACTTACACTTTGGATGGTGTATCCTAACTCAGTTGCGGGAAAGGAAGGAAACCACTTTCCACCATGAGGCCAAACTGATAGCTGGTGAATAGCATGTTAAGTTCAAGGTCAGAATACCTACAGAATTAACCATTTCTTTCAGTAAAATTATACACCAAATGTACATTTTGACTCGGGAACCGGAGTGTAGAAATATTTTATTTTATTTTAGCATCTTGAGAGAATGAATGCGAGGTTATGGACTGTCTGTAAAGATCACACCTGTACTGACCTCGTCTTCTGGATGGTAAGCGGGGAGAACAGGCTGTGGCTCGGGTGGTTGATGTCCTTGATGATCTTTTTGGCCTTCCTGTGATATCGGGTGCTGTAGGTGGTCCTGGAGGGCAGGCAGTGTGCCCCCGGTGAAAGCGTTGTCCAGACCGCACCACCCTCTGGAGAGCCCTGAGGTTGCGGGCGGTGCAGTTGCCATACCAGACTGTGATACAGCCCGAAAGGATGCTCTCAATTGTACATCTGTAAAAGTTTGTGAGGGTCTTAGGGACCAAGCCAAATTTCTTCAGCCTCCTGAGGTTGAAGAGACATCCTTTCGGGCTAGTCGCTGTTACACCTTCTTCACCATCCTCTGTGTGGCTGGACCATTTCAGATTGTCAGTGATGTGTACTCTGAGGATCTTGAAGCGTTTCACCTTCTCCACTGCGTTTCCCTCGATGCGGATAGAGCCGTGTTCCTTCTGCTGTTTCCTGAAGTCCACAATCAGCTCCTTCGTTTTGTTGACGTTGAGGGAGAGATTATTTTCCTGGCACCACTCTACCAGGGCCCTCACCTCCTCCTTGTAGGCTGTCTCATCATTGTTGGTAATCAGGCCTACTACTGTTGTGACATCTGCAAACTTGATGATTGAGTTGGAGGCGCGAGTGGCCACGCAATCATGAGTAAACAGAGAGTACAGGAGGGGGCTGAGCATGCACCTTTGTGGGGCCCCTGTGTTGAGGATCAGCGAAGTGGAGGTGTTGTTTCCTACCTTCACCACCTGGGGGCGGCCCATCAGGAAGTCCAGGACCGGGTTGCACAGGACGGGATTCAGAGCTAGGGTCCCGAGCTTAATAATGATCTTGGAGGGTACTATGGTGTTGAAGGGTGAGCTATAGTCAATGAACAGCATACTTACATAGGTATTCCTCTTGTCCAAATGGGATAGGGCAGTGTGCAGTGTTATGGCGATAGCATCGTTGTGGAGCTATTGGGGAGGTAAGCAAATTGAAGTGGGTCTAGGGTGACAGGTAAGGTAGAAGTGATATGATCCTTGACTAGTCTCTCAAAGCACTTCTTGATGACAGAAGTGAGTTCTATGGGGCGATAGTCATTTAGTTCAGTTACCTTTGTCTTTTTGGGTACAGGAACAATGGTAGCCATCTTGAAGCATGTGGGGACAGTAGACTGGGATAAGGAGAGATTGAATATGTCCGAAAAACGCAGCTAGGGCAGCCTTGCGAGTTATAAAACGCTTAAATGTCTTACTCACATCGGCCATGGAGAAAGAGAGCCCACGGTCCTTGGGAGCAGGCCACTTTGGTGGCACTATGTTATCCTAAAAGCGGGTGAAGAAGGTGTTTAGCTTGTCTGGGAGCAAGATGTTGTTGTCCGCGACGTGGCTGGTTTTCCCTTTGTAATCCATGATTGTCTGTAGACCTGCCACATACGTCTCGTGTCTGAGCCGTTGAATTGCGACACCTCTGTACTGCCATTTTGCCTGTTTGATTGTATTACGGAGGGAATAACTACACTGTTTGTATTCAACCATATTCCCAGTCACCTTGCCCTGGTTAAATGCGGTGGTTCGGTCTTTCAGTTTTGCACGAATGCTGCCAGCTGTCCATGGTTTCTGGTTCGGGTAGGTTTTAATAGTCACATTGGGAACAACACCCCTTATACACTTACTGATGAACTCAGTCACCTTGTCCGTTTACACGGCAATGTTATTCATAGAGGCTACCCGAAAAATATCCCAATCCGCGTGATCAAACGATCTTGAATCATGGATTCCGATTGGTCAGGCCAGCACGGGTATTTTTTTTTTTTTTTTTTTTAAAATAATTGTTTTACCTCCTTTTCGTGGCATCCAATTGTCTCATCACTTCAACTCCCGTACGGGCTCGGGAGAAACAAAGGTCGAATCCTCCGAAACACAAACCACAACCTAACACAGCGTGCATCCAACCCGGAATCCAGCTGCACCAATTTGTCACCCGGCACGCCACAGGAGTACACGATGAGACAATGATATCCCTACCTGCCAAACCCTCCCGACGCTAGGCCAATTATGCGTCTCCCCATGGACCTCCCGGTCGCGGCCGGCTGCGACAGAGCCTGGGCGCGAACCCAGAGTCTCTGGTGACACAGCTAGCACTGCGATGCAGTGCACTAGACCACTGCGCCATCCAGGAGGCAGCACAGTTATTCTTGTTTGAGTTTCTGCCTATAGGAAGGGAGGAGCAAAATGCAGTCGTGATCTGATTTGCCAAAGGGAGGGTGGGGGAGGACCTTGTAGGCATCCTGGAAGGGGGAGTAGCAATGGTCGAGGATTTTACCAGCGAGTACTACATTCAATGTGTTGATAGAACTTTGGTAGAGTTCTCCTCAAATTTGCTTTGTTAAAATACAGAGCTACAATAAATGCAGCATCGGGATATGTGATTTCTAGTTTGCGCAAAGTCCAGTGTAGGTCCCTGAGGGCCGTCGTGGTATCGGCTTGAGGGGGAATATACACTGCTGTGACTATAACCGAAAATAATTATCATGGAAGGTAATATGATCTGCATTTGATTTTGAGGTATTCTAGGTCGGGTGAATAAAATGACTTGAGTTTCTGTACATTATCACAATCACACCATGAGTAGTTAATCATTAAACATTAACCTCCACCTTTCTTCTTCCTGGAGAGTTCTTTAATCCTGTGTTTGATACCGTTCCATTTATTCCATTCCAGATATTACAATGAGCCTGTCCTCGTATAGCTCCTCCCACCAGCCTCCTCTGGTGTCAGCGTAAATTGAAACCTCCAAAACACGGTAAACAACATGAGAGAAAACTCATCTCATAGGGTGTAATAAAGTCAAATGTAATTTTGCCTAGATTTCCCCCTGGCTTTCTCCTGCCCTGTTTGTCTGTGTTTCTGTGTAACTTTCATTATTGTTTGCTCATATCCTTCCTCCACGGTGAATATGCATTTGACATTTTGTATCTAAAGGTCTTGATGACAAAATGAATCCTTGAACAAGTCCCTTGGTCTTGTTTCTTTCTTTCACCTCGATGTCTCAGCTCAACCCAGATCACAAAATCCCATATCCACTTGGTAGCAAGGAACCGCACCTCTATTGAAAGGTGGCTTCATTCCATAAACGGATCAATGCATGTTCTACTTGACATGCAGCGAAAACACGTCCAACCGATGTTGTGGAATGAGTCTTTTCATTGCATTCGTCTTTGAGGTTTTATGGAAAGAAGGAGAGCACGACCATTCAACAGGCGATGAATCATAAAGATTCTGAATAGGACACTCACTTTCTTTGTGCAGCAATGCATTTCCATATGTCTCCCATCAATATCTATGTTATGATTGGCAGACAACTTAGAAAAACATTTGAGAGAGAGAGAGAGAGCGAGAGAGAGAGAGACCAACGCAGGCTGTCCCATGAGAGACAGACTCAGGCAGGACGATGGGCTGGCTCCTCACCACTAGAGCAAGCAGATGGAAACTTTGCAAGACATCCCAGAAGATTAGAGAGGGACAGCTGCACCGCTTTTGATGCAGTTCCTGGTTGCATACCAAATGGCACATTATTCCCTGTATGAGTGATTCTACAAAAGGGGGTGTAAATCGCTGTCCCCAAAAAACAGTTAAGTCTCCAAACTTAGAACATGTATTTACATCATGATATCTTCCAATTCTATCTAAGGCAATAACAAACATATCGTTAAATTAATATGGTACACTATTTAGACACCTGTTTCTATTGAGGTGGCTGTCCATAACGCTTTAACACTTATTTCAATATAATATCTTTGGCATTATGACATTGAAAGATGCTGATCTAATCATTCATTGTTCATTTTTAAACATTTTTTTCAGAAAAATGCTGTCCCCACTTTGGTTGTCACTGCCGAAACTCACACTTTAAAAGACTGTAGAATGGGTGAGCATGGGAGAAAATGTAGTGAGCATGGGGAGAATGAGTGAGCAAGTTAGTAAATCTTAATGTGTATTTTCAAGAGGCATCACTACCGATCTGTAATATATCACAAAATATGTAAAGTATGGTTTTGGGACTAAAATACAGTATATTATTGCTGGGATGTACATTTGTCCAAATTAAAGACAGCTAGCCATATTGTTAGCCATGGGGATTCATTAAGTCTAAAATAAGTCAAAATGGACCAAACCGAAACGGTCACAACCATAACAATTGACACCATAGAGATACAGAGGTCTCATCTTTGTATCTGTGCCATTACGGTGTCTGTGACAGCAAGGGCAGAGCCAGTGAGGCCATCTCTAATTTAAGTTTACATGTGTCATGCTTTACCAACTGGGCTACAGAGGACCACCATGTTGGATAGTGGACAAGTGCACACTTCAGGAAAAGTATTTAGATGCATAGCCAGCAGGGGGCTCCAAACCTTCAAAAGCCCAAACATTGATATCTATTTGGCCAAAACATAAGATGTCTACAGTATAATGAGCTATATTGTACTGTACTCAAATTTACTCTACTTGAGTTTCTTACAATTAAAGGACCAATGGAATCTTGATCTAGTGGTCTTGGTATTGAGACGACTCGAGACCATATAAATGGTGTCTTTAAATTGTCATGGTCTCAGCTCACTGGGTTTGGATCTTGTGACCAATTCCTGGTATAAATCTGTTTAAAAAGATGTTTAAATATTGTTTCGCCTAACAATTATTAGATGCATAAGTAATTCAAATCAACACGTTTCAGATTCATACAATCAACATTGAACATTTGACAGAGAATAGAGATAATATTATCTAAATAAATTGTCACAACCTGGCTCTTAGATGGTGACAAACAAGGGAGTCCACATGTTGGCAGTTAAGGAGTGACACAAATATTTATTAAATAACTAAAAGTATACAACTACAAAGGAAAACTAACCTGTGAAGTGTGAAAGTAGGCATGTGATGGATATGCATGGATGAAGGTAAAATGTGTGTAAGTGTTGAATTGTACGCTTGTACGGAGAAAGAGGCAGGGAGAGTGTAAATAAATTCAATTGAAAGGTTTTGAATATCAGGTTAAAAATCATGTTTTTACAATTTTGTTAATTTGGTACGTAAATACAATTTCTAAAATGTATCTGCAACAGAAAGTTAATCAAAATGATAATTTCTATGCATGGTTCTCCCTTTATTGCTACTTTTTCCAATATGTTTCAGTAGTGACACATTTTGTGAGGTGATAAGGAATTTAGGTAAACATTTCAAATATGCAACAAACAAAGTGTTTGAGAAATACACTGAACAGAAATATCAACGCAACATGTAAAGTGTTAGTCCCATGTTTCATGAGCTGAAATAAAAGATCCCACAAATTTGGTTACATCCCTGTTAGTGAGCATTCCTCCTTTGCCACGATAATCCATCCACCTGACAGGTGTGTCACGCAACACAATGCCTACCAGTATGTCCTACCGGCTTCACAACCTCAGACCGTGTGGGTGAGAGGTTTGCTGATGTCAACGTTTTGAACAGAGTGCCCCTTGGTGGTGGTGGGGTTATGGTATGGGAAGGCATAAGATACGGACAACAAACACAATTGCAGTTTATCGATTGCAATTTGAATGCACAGAGATACCATGACGAGATCCTGAGGCCCATTGTCGTGTCAATCAACCCCCACCATCACCTCATGTTTCAGCATTGTAATGCACAGTCCTATGTCGGGAGGACCTGTACACAATACCTGGAAGCTGAAAATATTCTAGTTCTTCCATGGCCTGTATACTCACCAGACATGTCACCCTTTCAGCATGTTTGGGATGCTCTGGATCAACGTGTACGACAGCATATTCCAGTTCCCGTGAATATCCAGCAACTTCGAACAGCAATTCAATAGGAGGGGGACAACATTCAACAGGCCACAATCAACAGCCTGATCAACTCTATGCCTCGCGCTGCATGAGGCAGATGGTGGTCACACAAGATACTGACTGGTTTCGTGACCTATGCCCCTACCTTTTTTTTAAGGTATCTGTGACCAACAGATGCATATCTGTATTCCCAGTCATTTGAAATCCATAGATTAGGGTCCTTATATGAACTGTAAATCTTTGTAATTGTTTCATGTTGCATTTATATTTTTGTTCAGTATATATATATATACACACACACACATATATACTTGGGCTTCCAAGTGGCGTGTTGTCTAAGACACTGCATCTCAGTGCAAGTGGTGTCACTGCAGTACCTGGTTCAATTCCAGGCTGCATCACATCCAGCTGTGATTGGGAGTCCCATAGGGTGGTGCACAATTGGCCCAGCGTAGGCTATCATTGTAAATGAGAATTTGTTCTTGCCTAGTTAAATAAATAAATGTGTCTCCCTGATATATGTTTGAAGATGTGTGCTATAGAATGACCCATATAGTGCACTACTTTTAACCTGATCAAAATGGGCCCTGATCAAAAGTAGTGTAAATGGAACAGGGTACCATTTGGGATGCACACCCTTTCTGACTCTGGTCACTGGAGCAGGGGTCCAGGGAGGGAGCAGGGCCTGCATAGCTGCCCAGTGTGTTTGCCTCTCTCTCTGTCTACACACCACACCACGATTCAACCATCCTTATCCTCTCACAGAGGGAGATACTGGCAGCAGAGACAAGCTTCTCTGATTCCACATCCTCACGCATCTCGAGCCAGAGGGACACAAATCAACACTATACATATGGCGTATTGTCGAACAGCACAGCATCCTGGCATGTGCAACATAAGCTGCCAGAATCCCAGATCCTTTCTTTAGTCGTGACACAAATGGGGATTTTCTCTCTGTTGCCTCCGCAAAGTAGTTGGTTGAATGTCTCTCAGTGTCAGAGATGTACATGTTTAGATGAGGTGGAATTCAGAGAATATTTTATAGTCACCATTTTGTTATTTGTGTTTTCCATTTCCTTGTTGCTGGCTGATGATTGTGGGGTGTTTGAATCTTATCTCTAAATTAGGGCTTTCCAGGAGCTTGTCATGCAGAGAGAGTAATTGCTAAATTCTTTACATCAGGGGGTAATGACCATTATCGTTTGTCATCCACAAGATATGTGCAGCGGAGACAGAGAGAGAGTGAAAGAGGGGGGAGAGAGGGATAGCACAAGCACAGTGGATAAATAAATAAAGGAGAGAGAGAGATACAAGGATAGAGTGGAGAAACGAGCCAAGAGGAGAGAGATGCAGAGAAAGAACGCAAGGAGACAAAGAAGAGAAAAAAGAAAGAGAGGGAGGGAGAAAAAAGAAAGGTGAGGAGGTGGTGAGAGAATGAGAAGGAGCGCTATCGATCTTCCTCTCTGTTACCTGTCATACTAAAAGCAGCAGCCAAAATCAAATGTCATCATTTGGAAAGAAGAAAATCAGAGCTCTCTCTCTCTTTCTGTCTGTCTCTTTCTGTCTCTCTGTCTGTCTGTCCGCCCCCCCCCCCTCTTACTCTCTCTCTCTGGCTGGTTTTTCTGAAGGACCTTTTCACCTGTCATCCGCTATTCCCTCCTACATTTATCAACGCTCCTCTGAGTGACTTTCATTTTCAGCGAACAGATGTAGGAGAATCAATACAGTGATCGAGTCCCAAATGGCAACCTATTCCCAATTTAGTGCACTACTTTTGACCAGGGCCCATAGGGTATGTAAGGTATAGGGTGCCATTCGGGACGTAGGCTCTGACTTATGTGCTCTGGCATAAATCAACCATTCCATGTACGCAGCAGAAAGCACTGCCTAATACATTTTCAAAGAGCAGTTAGTAAGAAAATGGCTTTTGATGTCTTTTGTCTGTTGTGGTACTGGCACTACAGTACTATGAACAGACTGAGATAGCATTGTGTTAGAAAGAGAGAGCGAGGAAGAGAGAATGCTCTGCCTTTCAAATGTCTCTATTCCGCCCAGTGCTTCAGTGTTAAATGGACCAAAACATGACATAGACTCATACCGCACGTACAGTCCATAGAGCACGAAATCCTTGTACATTAAGCCGAAGTGCGAGGTTCTCACATGCCTGGTGTGATTAATATTTTTATCTTGTCTCTGACTCTCACCACTCTGTCTTGTATGGCAACTGAGCTTTTTGTTTTTGTCTGAATGGCCTTCAGAGGGCAGTGTGCTGGGGTTGGCAGCGTTGAAAGTAAAAGTAGGGAGAGTGAACACAGGTTACATCCCAAATGTCATTCTGTTCCCTATTTATTGCACTACTTTTGACCAGAGCCATACACAGTAGGGTGCTATTTGGGACCGAGCTAGAGACACTCCTGTCTGATGTCCTGCCTGACTATCTGTCTGGCGTCCTGACTTGATTTCATTTCGGCAGCAGCTGCTATACACTAAGTGTGCAAAACATTAGGAACACCTGCTCTTTCCACAACATAGACTGAACACGTGAATACAGGTGAAAGCTATGATCCCTTATTGATCTCACTTGTTAAATCCGTTGGAGTCAGAGTCAACATGGGCCAGCATCCCTGTGGAACGGGGGGGGGGGTGCTTGGTTGTGTTTTGTCACCAATGTCATGCAGGTGAAAGAGGACCCAAAAGCGACTTGGCGAAAACAGAGTCTTTAATCCAGTAAAGTAAATACAAACAAAAAACACAACTTTCACTCGAAATGACGAGGACAAACTGGAGACTCGATCTTGAACAGCAGGTGAACAGCAGGTTGCCTCGGGAGGGCACTTGAACCAGACAGACTCAGACACCTGCTCACCACGCAGCATCTGAGGAAAACACGACACGACAGGGCGATACACAAACACAGCACGGTGAATTCTAGACAAGGAACCGACAGGACAGGAACGGAACACAAAGGAAGAAATAGGGACTCTAATCAGGGGAAAGGATCGGGAACAGGTGTGGGAAGACTAAATGATTGATTAGGGAATAGGAACAGCTGGGAGCAGGAACGGAACGATAGAGAGAAGAGAGAGCGAGAGAGTGAGAGAGGGAGGGGGAGAGAGAGGGATAGAAAGAGGGAAAGAACCTAATAAGACCAGCAGAGGGAAACGAATAGAATGGGAAGCACAGGGACAAGACAAGATAATAAATGACAAAACATGACAGTACCCCCCACTCACCGAGCGCCTCCTGGCGCACTCGAGGAGGAATCCTGGCGGCAACGGAGGAAATCATCAATGAGTGAACGGTCCAGCACGTCCCGAGACGGAACCCAACTCCTCTCCTCAGGACCGTAACCCTCCCAATCCACTAAGTATTGGTGACCCCGTCCCGAGAACGCATGTCCATGATCTTATGTACCTTGTAAATAGGTGCGCTCTCGACAAGGACGGGAGGGGGAGGGAAGACGAACGGGGGTGCGAAGAAAGGGCTTAACACAGGAGACATGGAAGACAGGATGGACGCGACGAAGATGTCGCGGAAGAAGCAGTCGCACAGCGACAGGATTGACGACCTGGGAGACACGGAACGGACCAATGAACCGCGGAGTCAACTTACGAGAAGCTGTCGTAAGAGGAAGGTTGCGAGTGGAAAGCCACACTCTCTGGCCGCAACAATACCTTGGACTCTTAATCCTGCGTTTATTGGCGGCTCTCACAGTCTGTGCCCTGTAACGGCAAAGTGCAGACCTCACCCTCCTCCAGGTGCGCTCACAACGTTGGACAAACGCTTGAGCGGAGGGAACGCTGGACTCGGCAAGCTGGGATGAGAACAGAGGAGGCTGGTAACCCAGACTACTCTGAAACGGAGATAACCCGGTAGCAGACGAAGGAAGCGAATTGTGAGCGTATTCTGCCCAGGGGAGCTGTTCTGCCCAAGACAGGGTTTCTGAAAGAAAGGCTGCGTAGTATGCGACCAATCGTCTGATTGGCCCTCTCTGCTTGACCGTTAGACTGGGGATGAAACCCGGAGAGACTGACGGAACCAATCAAACGACAGAACTCCCTCCAAAACTGTGACGTGAATTGCGGGCCTCTGTCTGAAACGGCGTCTAACGGAGGCCATGAATTCTGAATACATTCTCGATAATGATTTGTGCCGTCTCCTTAGCGGAAGGAAGTTTAGCGAGGGGAATGAAATGTGCCGCCTTAGAGAACCTATCGACAACCGTAAGAATCACAGTCTTCCCCGCAGACAAAGGCAGACCGGTAATGAAGTCTAGGGCGATGTGAGACCATGGTCGAGAAGGAATGGGGAGCGGTCTGAGACGACCGGCAGGAGGAGAGTTACCCGACTTAGTCTGCGCGCAGTCCGAACAAGCAGCCACGAAACGGCGCGTGTCACGCTCCTGAGTCGGCCACCAAAAGCGCTGGCGAATAGATGCAAGAGTGCCTCGAACACCGGGATGACCAGCTAACTTGGCAGAGTGAGCCCACTGAAGAACAGCCAGACGAGTGGAAACAGGAACGAAAAGGAGGTTACTGCGTGAGTGCTTGCTTAACCTGTCTTTCAATTCCCCAGACTGTTAACCCGACAACACGCCCATAAGGAAGAATCCCCTCGGGATCAGTAGAAGCCACAGAAGAACTAAACAGACGGGATAAGGCATCAGGCTTGGTGTTCTTGCTACCCGGACGGTAAGAAATCACAAACTCGAAACGAGCGAAAAACAACGCCCAACGAGCTTGACGGGCATTAAGTCGTTTGGCAGAACGGATGTACTCAAGGTTCTTATGGTCTGTCCAAACGACAAAAGGAACGGTCGCCCCCTCCAACCACTGTCGCCATTCGCCTAGGGCTAAGCGGATGGCGAGCAGTTCACGGTTACCCACATCATAGTTGCGCTCAGATGGCGACAGGCGATGAGAAAAATAAGCGCAAGGATGAACCTTATCGTCAGACTGGAAGCGCTGGGATAGAATGGCTCCCACGCCTACCTCTGAAGCGTCAACCTCGACAATGAATTGTCTAGTGACGTCAGGAGTAACGAGGATAGGAGCGGACGTAAAACGTTCTTTTAGAAGATCAAAAGCTCCCTGGGCGGAACCGGACCACTTAAAACACGTCTTGACAGAAGTAAGAGCTGTGAGAGGGGCAGCAACTTGACCGAAATTACGAATGAAACGCCGATAGAAATTAGCGAAACCTAAAAAGCGCTGCAACTCGACACGTGACCTTGGAACGGGCCAATCACTGACAGCTTGGACCTTAGCGGAATCCATCTGAATGCCTTCAGCGGAAATAACGGAACCGAGAAAAGTAACGGAGGAGACATGAAAAGAGCACTTCTCAGACTTTACGTAGAGACAATTCTCTAAAAGGCGCTGTAGAACACGTCGAACGTGCTGAACATGAATCTCGAGTGACGGAGAAAAAATCAGGATATCGTCAAGATAGACAAAAACAAAGATGTTCAGCATGTCTCTCAGAACATCATTAACTAATGCCTGAAAAACAGCTGGCGCATTGGCGAGACCAAACGGCAGAACCCGGTACTCAAAATGCCCTAACAGAGTGTTAAACGCCGTTTTCCACTCGTCCCCCTCTCTGATGCGCACGAGATGGTAAGCGTTACGAAGGTCCAACTTAGTAAAGCACCTGGCTCCCTGCAGAATCTCGAAGGCTGATGACATAAGGGGAAGCGGATAACGATTCTTAACCGTTATGTCATTCAGCCCTCGATAATCCACGCAGGGGCGCAGAGTACCGTCCTTCTTCTTAACAAAAAAGAACCCCGCCCCGGCCGGAGAGGAAGAAGGCACTATGGTACCGGCGTCAAGAGACACAGACAAATAATCCTCGAGAGCCTTACGTTCGGGAGCCGACAGAGAGTATAGTCTACCCCGAGGAGGAGTGGTCCCCGGAAGGAGATCAATACTACAATCATACGACCGGTGAGGAGGAAGGGAGTTGGCTCGGGACCGACTGAAGACCGTGCGCAGATCATGATATTCCTCCGGCACTCCTGTCAAATCGCCAGGTTCCTCCTGAGAAGTAGGGACAGAAGAAACGGGAGGGATGGCAGACATTAAACACTTCACATGACAAGAAACGTTCCAGGATAGGATAGAATTACTAGACCAATTAATAGAAGGATTATGACATACTAGCCAGGGATGACCCAAAACAACAGGTGTAAACGGTGAACGAAAAATCAAAAAAGAAATAGTCTCACTGTGGTTACCAGATACTGTGAGGGTTAAAGGTAGTGTCTCAAATCTGATACTGGGAAGATGACTACCATCTAAGGCGAACATGGGCGTAGGCTTCTCTAACTCTCTGAAAGGAATGTCATGTTTCCGAACCCATGCTTCGTCCATGAAACAACCCTCAGCCCCAGAGTCTATCAAGGCACTACATGTAGCACCCGAACCGGTCCAGCGTAGATGGACCGACAAAGTAGTACAGGATCTTGATGGAGAGACTTGAGTAGTTGCGCTCACCTGTAGCCCTCCGCTTACAGATGAGCTCTGGCTTTTACTGGACATGAATTAACAAAATGTCCAGCAACTCCGCAATAGAGGCACAGGCGGTTGGTGATCCTCCGTTCCCTCTCCTTAGTCGAGATGCGAATCCCTCCCAGCTGCATGGGCTCAGACTCTGAGCCAGAGGAGGGAGATGGTTGCGATGCGGAGCAGGGAAACACCGTTGATGCGAGCTCTCTTCCACGAGCCCGGTGACGAAGATCTACCCGTCGCTCTATGCGGATGGCGAGAGCAATCAAAGAGTCCACATCTGAAGGAACCTCCCGGGAGAGAATCTCATCCTTAACCACTGCGTGGAGTCCCTCCAGAAAACGAGCGAGCAGCGCCGGCTCGTTCCACTCACTAGAGGCAGCAAGAGTGCGAAACTCAATAGAATAATCCGTTATGGACCGTTCACCTTGGCATAAGGAAGCCAGGGCCCTAGAAGCCTCCCTACCAAAAACTGAACGGTCAAAAACCCGAATCATCTCCTCTTTAAAGTTCTGGAACTTGTTAGAGCAATCAGCCCTTGCCTCCCAGATAGCTGTGCCCCATTCTCGAGCCCGGCCAGTAAGGAGTGAAATGACGTAAGCAACCCGAGCTCTCTCTCTAGAGTATGTGTTGGGTTGGAGAGAGAACACAATCTCACACTGCGTGAGAAAGGAGCGGCACTCAGTGGGCTGCCCGGAGTAGCAAGGTGGGTTATTAACCCTAGGTTCTGGAGGCTCGGCAGGCCAGGAAGTAACAGGTGGCACGAGACGTAGACTCTGGAACTGTCCAGAGAGGTCGGAAACCTGAGCGGCCAGGTTCTCCACGGCATGGCGAGCAGCAGACAATTCCTGCTCGTGTCTGCCGAGCATGGCTCCTTGGATCTTGACGGCAGTGTAACGAGCGTCTGAAGTCGCTGGGTCCATTCCTTGGTCGGTTCCTTCTGTCATGCAGGTGAAAGAGGACCCAAAAGCGACTTGGCGAAAACAGAGTCTTTAATCCAGTAAAGTAAATACAAACAAAAAACACAACTTTCACTCGAAATGACGAGGACAAACTGGAGACTCGATCTTGAACAGCAGGTGAACAGCAGGTTGCCTCGGGAGGGCACTTGAACCAGACAGACTCAGACACCTGCTCACCACGCAGCATCTGAGGAAAACACGACACGACAGGGCGATACACAAACACAGCACGGTGAATTCTAGACAAGGAACCGACAGGACAGGAACGGAACACAAAGGAAGAAATAGGGACTCTAATCAGGGGAAAGGATCGGGAACAGGTGTGGGAAGACTAAATGATTGATTAGGGGAATAGGAACAGCTGGGAGCAGGAACGGAACGATAGAGAGAAGAGAGAGCGAGAGAGTGAGAGAGGGAGGGGGAGAGAGAGGGATAGAAAGAGGGAAAGAACCTAATAAGACCAGCAGAGGGAAACGAATAGAATGGGAAGCACAGGGACAAGACAAGATAATAAATGACAAAACATGACAACCAAACCAAGTCCTAGACTGGTGAGCATGATTTTGTTCCAGCACTTAAGCTTAATTGAAACCTTCTGCTTCCATGCCTTCTGCCCAAACAGACACCTTGTGCTGATGGAGCGGATGTTCGATTGAAGCAGAGGGTATAAATTAAACATGAAGCTACACACCTGATTCAACCAATAAACATCAAGACCTTTATTTGTTGCATCAGGGGTCAGCTATAGATGGTTATTCAGTAGCTCATTTTATACCCAAACCAAAGTTCAAAATAGTTCTTTATTTCACACTGGCTATGTCATAATAGAAAATAAATGATGTGTCAATTTAATAGAAAGTTTGGAAGGGCAGGTTGGATAATTTAGCATTATAATGAGGCAAGTTTTTTTTCAGTGTAAAAGTGGTTAAATGTTCTAATTATCCACGAGCACCATCTTTTCTGAGGACTCATATTCTATTTCAAGGATATATCAGGACACTGTGGTGTTTTTTCAGTAACTGAAAACATAATTATTACTGTGCTTTACAAATGTTTGGCTTCATGTAGACCTACTTCTCTAAATCAAACATGCTTCCTCTACTCATTCCAGGAACCTGGTTACTGTTTTTTGATTGAGTTTGTCTCTGAGTTGTGGTTGTCCTTGTGGATGTTGTTGTTATTGTTGGTTCCACTGTGACTGTAGTGCTGGTTATTTACATGGACTTGAGGTTGTTTCAGAGGACAATGAGATATGTGACTATTCAGGCCACCTTGACACCAAGTCAAGCTGTATCGCATTAGTAGAAACCAAGACTGTTCTCAGGGCAGGTCTGCCTGTTTTGACTTGCAGAAGTGACTTTACGCAGCAGGTTGGAGAACTTACGCAGCAGGTTAGGAGAATTAGGCTAAGGTTAGGAAAAGGTTTAGGGTTAGCTAACATGCAGCAAACAATTGCCCTGATGTGACTCGAACACATCTAGATACAACCAGGCCTGCCCTGAGAACAGTCTTGGTTTCCCCTAATGCGATACTGCCCAGGCCAATATACAGCAGTAGTGAATACTGGCAAGCTGCTGTTGGTCCATTTCCAGCTGACCTTACATGACCTGTGAATTGTGACCTCTGTCCTGTGATGCTAATCTACCAAGCATCTGACCTGGGCTTTGGGAGAAACACACACACCTTGGGAGGGTCAGGGACAGTGCTGGGACATTACTCTCAGGTCACCATTCTCTATGTAATATTCATTAGGATGCAATGCATCCCATAGTAATAGAACTACTAGACCCTTAGCCCAAAGCAATTTGAATGGGAACGGCCATTCTAGTAATTCAAATTCTATGCTGCACCCATAGAGAGGCCTTGATTAAAAACACACTGTAGCTGACATGGTCATCTCTCAAGGGTTAATGAAGGGTTAATGACTCTGCATACAGAACATCACAAAACATGTGATCTTAAGCTGCATCCCAAGTGGCACCACATTCCCAATATTGTGCACTACTTTTGTCCAGAGCTCTATGGGCCCTGGTCAACAGTAGTGCACTTTAAAGGCCCCACTAGGCACCAGTTGTACACCGTTAGGGACACATCCCTGTTCTCCCTCAACTCTTCCTGTCACAGATTTGGTCTGTTGTCGTGTCTTTGGCTATGCCGGATTAAGTGATGTGACATGCTATTCTGTAAAATAATTTCTGCGTAATTAATATTACCTGATTGAGCTAATCATGTAAATGTAATTAACTAGAGAGTCGGGCACCACAAAATAATATTTATAGAGCTGTTATCTTTCGAATAAACTCTTAAAGACCTAGTAATATTTGACATCAATAGCAGTCAATATTAATCGTCATTTTAATTCAGTCTCATCTGAAGTTGTAAATTCTTGGTTATCTGCACGAACCCTGGCTAACAAGTTGAATCAGCAATACAAAATACGGTTTAATTATTTATTTACTAAATACCTAACTAATCACACAGAATCATAACTTGATTACAAATGACGTCATAAAGGAAAACGTCCCTAGCGGGCTGAACAGATATGACAGCTGGTTACACAAAAGAAAGGGGGCTGGGTTTAAGTGAAAAAGCAGGAAGACTGAGGAACAAAGAGCGAAGCTGTGCTATCGTAAATACAGTATCTTATGCATTCTAAATTACCACCCATTTTGAAAAGGAAAATGCAATAAATATTTACTCTGAGCTGCGCTTCGCTAGGTTGGTGATAGATGGAAGGGCGTGTTGCCCAACCGAGTCCTTTTGTCCTTTGAAGAATGTCTCTGCTGGTAAATTGAATACGTTGTAGTAACGTCATTGTGTGGTAGATGGGATACTCTGTCTGTTCCTTCCCAACCTTCGTTTGCAGAGGCTGTTGCTAACTCAACGGCTAGGAAGTATCACTTCTGTAGTGAATAAGAGTCCAAAGTTCATACCATTCGCAACCAAAGCTCACGCTGATGTTGGCCTCGTTCTGTAGTTATTATCTGAACCATTCTGACATCGGACCGTCATCCTCACGTCCTCAGAATAAGAGGTTATATTGTCGTCAAGGGCTTATATAGGAAGGGAGTGGAGGGCGTGTTTGAAAAGTTTCATAGCCCATGTCCCTTCACAGGGGCGGGCCACTGATTGAGCAGAACCCTATCTTATGAAAACCCAAATCTCACATTTTAGAAGCCGAAATCACATTTCATCCCATCTACACATCAAACATTTCAGTTAAACAACAATTCCATGTGAATCCGATAACTCTGATGTGTAGACCTTCCACTGTAGAGTTTATGTCATCTTATCATTGATGAGAATGTCTCAGATGACAACCGAACTGATATCATATTCATTAAGTACCACTGCATATGTTCAATTGTTCAGATTACCAGAATATAGTTAATTTCCCCCCACCTTCTGATGTTCCCAGAATCTCTGTTAACCAAGGGTTTTGCAAATGTAACATCAGTCGGGTGGAGAGAGGAAAAAGGGGGGAAGAGGTATTTATGACTGTCATAAACCTACCCCCAGGCCAACGTCATGACACTGTCAGTCGGTGGCCTGCATTGTGAAAGAGACCGAGAAGAGAGCATCAGTTATGACGGCTTTGATTGACACATGTCATGCCTCCCGTCGGCATGGGGAAGTAATGGCCACCACTGATGCGTCAAACCACACACAGGCCCACAAAGAGTCACACACACGCAGAGATTCACACACACACACACGCACACACGCACGCACGCTTACAAGCACACCCTCACATGCATGAATGCACACACACACTCCCCTTACACATGCTATTGTAGCCGAGTCACCCGAGGTAACAGCAGAGAGTCGTCTGCCTGCCTGCCTGCGTGAATCCGCTCAAGGCCTGAGAGTGGAATCAGAGTGATTTAGTGAAAGATCATCCACTCCCTTGGGGACCAGGGGGCTGACTCTGGGCAGGGATTGATAAGAATGTCCACTGACGACAGACATATGGCCCTAGAAGATAAAAAAGGACAGAGAGGAGAGAGGAGAGAGGAGAGAGGAGAGAGGAGAGAGGAGAGAGAGGCCAGAGCTCTATCTCTCCTATCTCTCTGCGTTGTCTCTCAGTCCATTTCTACTAAGGGGCCCTCCTACCTGATCCGTGAGCCATTGCCACACAGTCACAAACATTTATTGAATATAATATTTTCTATAGAATCTTAAGATAAGTGAATACTAACATTAATTAGAAATTGTAGAAATGATCAAATGTAGAAAATAATCAAATATAACACTGAGCTTTGGCTCTGCTGCCTGGTAATTAGTCCAGTCCTCACAATATTATACAATTAGCTTTGTCTATACAATGTAAACATAAGCCTATGGGCTATGGCTACAGCTATACGTCTTAAAATAGTCCAATAAAACCTATACAGCTGTGTGATTAGCTTTGATTCCCTCTACAGCTTGGGCATTGTCAGTATCAGCCTGGGCACCAGTCTATCTGGACTGTCTGGAAGAAATGGAGAGAGTATGTCACACAGTTAGTTAAGCAGTCATTTATACAAATGCACTTCTGCCATACAATCTTACATGTTACTAAATGTGTAAAGATTGGAATGTTTGAATTAAAATCTTACCATCAAAATATTCCTCTTCTGCACTTTGAGGCATTACAATGATGTAATGTTACCCCACGTCATGATTTTTGCTCATGGCCAGACCACTCAAACGTTCCTGTGACATGGAAGACCTTAGATAGCTTTTGATGAGCTTTAATTGTGAAAATCTCCCCTTTGCCGATGCTACTGTTACTGGTAGGGTGACTGCAATTCTTAGGGCCGTCCAAAGGTTAGGATAGAGTTCCTCCAGGTTTTTCTCACAGAGAAAGGACAGCAGCTCAAAGGCAGTCATCGTATCTGATGGTAGATGAGCTAAATTCTGAATCCCGTGTGCCCGATCCATTCCACTGATGTCACAGTCATCTCGGAAGGTTAGAGTGTTTTCAACTTCCATGCAGTGAGCCTTTAAAGATTCACTGGACATCTGAGAGGCAGTGCGGAAGTTCAGCAGCCCTCCATATTTGGTGTTTCAAATCTCTCATCCATGGATGTCACAGCAGAGTCGACCACAATGTTGAAGTAGTTGACTTCAAGGTTTTTCAGTGCATCAGTCACTGGTACATCGGGAGCCTCGTAGCTGAAATGCCTCTTGCTGATTCTCAGTCTCTTCTCTTTCAGAACAGCCTCCACATTCATTTCTTCACAAATGCTTTTGGCTGTTGTCTGGGCCTCAAAGAATCCAGTTTCCTGGTATGTAGTGAGGGAGGCCTTTGTATTTGAGATTAAATTCACTGTGATATCCAACTGCATTGAGGCGGATTGGAGGAGCTTGTTCACCTTGTTTGTCATTGTGAGGGAGGCCTTTGTATTTGAGATTAAATTCACTGTGATATCCAACTGCATTGAGGCGGATTGGAGGAGCTCTAGCCTCCACATTCATTTCTTCACAAATGCTTTTGGCTGTTGTCTGGGCCTCAAAGAATCCAGTTTCCTGGTATGTAGTGAAGGAGGCCTTTGTATTTGAGATTAAATTCACTGTGATATCCAACTGCATTGAGGCGGATTGGAGGAGCTTGTTCACCTTGTTTGTCATTGTCAGTATCTCACACCATACGACACAGCAAATCAAGAAGCGGTAGGACCCAACTTCCTCTGTAAGTGCTTGTGCCTCCACTTTGGCCACAGGATCGTTGATCGTCTGTCTGGCTTCCAGTAATGCCTCTCGATTATCAGAAGTCTGATACCTGATTGCATGAACACTTTGGAGCCTACTCTCCCATCTTGTGTCACTCCATGACTTCACGGTTATGTTCACATATGTTTCTTCAAAACACTCCATCTTTGTGTGTCAGCAGAAAAGGTGAAGAGCTTTTGCACATGCCCCCCAAAAAACAACTGCATCTTTTGAAGATTTGGCAGCATCTGCAATGACAAGGTTTAGAGTGTGTGCTTCACATGGGACGAACACGGCTCTAGGATGTTTTTTTAGCAGTCTGGCTTGTACTCCTTGGTGCTTACCCTTCATGTTGGCACCATTCGTGTTATCTAAGGTGACAGTGGACAGATTCAAGCCTGTTGTAACCTCAACATTCACAAAGCCGAGGAAGTGCTCATTGATCTCTGGCTTTTCCTTTAAAGCCACGCTTCTCAGAATAATGGACATTTGCTCCTGGTGACTAATGTCAGGTGTACAGTCCAAGATAATGGAGAAGTACTTTGAGTCTCTTTCTTGTGTCACTATTTCTTCCAGAATCTTGTCACTAACAATCTGTATCAGCTCTTTCTGTGTGCGCTTCCCAAGGTAAGAGGTGTATCTCTCCATCTTTCATTTTGCTGAGATGATTTTCCATAACGGGGTCAAATTTAGCCAGTAATTAAACCTCTTTTAGGAAGTTTCCATTATTTGGTTGGAGAGTTTGTCTGATGAACCCCTGAATGCTAGGTTTCTTTTAGCCAGAGACTGGGTGATACTTAATTATCTCTTTCTTACTGTCATACGGATCGGAACAGGTGGACCCAAGAACAGACTCAGACGAGGAGACTAGGCTAACCAAGGTATTTATTGAAACACAGGGGGAAGATAGGGTGCAGGCCAGTTGAAGCTTGGGTGGAATGTAGGAAGCCAGGTGCGAAGGCTGAGGCTGGAGCGAGGGGAGTTGGGACTGGGTAAGCAGGTCCGGAGAGGATTCCAAGGAGGCAGTGGAGTTGGGGGTATACAGTATCAGGACTGACTAGACGTGGGACTGGAGACGGGCCAAAGTCAGAGCGGGCAGTAGCGGAGAGGAAAACAGCATCAGGCAAGGGAAAATGTATTTACTGTAGATACAGAGTGTACAAAACATTACAAAACAGCTCTTTCCATGACATAGACTGACCAGGTGAATCCAGGTGAAAGCTATGATCCTTTATTGATGTCAGTTGTTAAATCCACGTCAATCAGTATAGATGAATGGGAGGAGACAGGTTAAGAGACAATTGAGACATGGATTGTGTATGTGTGCCATTCAGATGGTGAACGGGCAAAACAAAATATTTTATTGCCTTTGAATGGTATATGGTAGTAGGTGCCAGGCACACTGGTTTGTGTCAAGAACTGCAACGCTGCTGGGTTTTTCACGTTCAACAGGTTCCCATGTGTATCAAGAACGGTCCACTACCTAAAGTACATCCAGTCAATTTGACACAACTGTGGGTAACATTGGAGTCAACATTGGCCGGCATCACTGTGGAACGCTTTCAACACCTTGTAGAGTCCATAACCAGACAAATTGAGGATGTTCTGAGGGCAAGGGGGGGGGTTGTGTATGCGCTGAATGAGATTCGACTCCAGCGGTAGACAGAGCATATACGGTCTTCGCCCCCCAGGGGATGGGGAAGGTGTCCGGAAGGCCCTTCTGTGTTTTGCTCGCCTTGTGGAACCTCAGGTTTAAGAACCTCATGAAGATATTGCTTACTTACTCTCTAAATCACGCACACACACACACACACACACACACACACACACACACACACACACACACACACACACACACACACACACACACACACACACACACACACACACACACACACACACACACACACACACACACACACACACACACACACACACACACACACACACACACACACACTGAGGCTCTTCTGAGGGCAAAAGAGGGGAGGGGTTGTAATGTGCCTGTGTGTGTATGTGCGTGTCTGTGTGGCTACCTGGATCTAAGCCATCTCTTTACCTTTACACATCACAAAGCGTGAGAACATTTTCGAATTTAGGCAGAAAGTCTGTGAACCCTCTGATTGGCTGGGTTTTGTTGCATCGTCTCCCTGCATCACTTTTCGTCCCAAATGGCACCCTAATCCCCATATACTGCACTACTTTTGACCAGGGCCCATCCTGTGATGTTGATGTTGATGAAACGGCTATGGACCATGACCATCCGGTGGCACCTTCATGCCTGGCTTCAGCTGCTGTTGTGTTCACTGGAATGATGACAGCAGTTTGAATCATGGCTCAGGAATGGAATGCAATTCACATTTTTATTGCTTTTAACACCCAGAGATAAAAACAAGAACAGGTCATTCTGGGAGATGGAACACTGGTTTCCAACAGCTGGCCAAAATGGAACAGGAACCGAGAGAGAGACAAATTCTTTCAGTGGATTATGACCTTGCTTAGAACACTGATGATGTCCTAGCAGTAGAAACCTTTGTTTTTGCTCTTGTTGCCTCTCAATTTAAAAAAAAGTACAAAATTACTTTAAAAATATTTTTTTTAGTACGGACCCTCTGCAAATGAATCGTGCTTAAAATGTGGCCACGGCACTCCCTTAATGAAATGTATGTGATAGCATTTTCTTCATACTGTACTGTAGTTATACAGGTACATCTATGGGAAGACATATTAAAGACACCAGACATAACACTACTCAAATATATACAGTATCTCTCTGAAATGTATTTGTGTCTATTATGACATGATAGAGATCAAATGAAAAACCCAGAAAATGTCAGTCAGAAGAAACCTATTGCGGGTTCTCTTATTTTTTCTTCCCTGAAATTTCCCAAAAGGCTTTTGGCTGAATGAGATTCGACTCCAGCGGTAGACAGAGCAGATACGGTCTTCGCCCCCCAGGTGATGGGGAAGGTGTCCGGAAGACGAGGGAGGAGGAGGAGAGGAGCGTAGGAGGGTTAAGGAAGGCCTTTCCATGTTTTGCTCGTCTTGTGGGACCTTATCTCAGCTTTAAGAGCCTCATGAAGATATTGCTCACTTATTCTCTAAATCACAACACACACACACGCACTGTCGCATAACCACCGCCACAGCATTTTCAGTTTTACTCCACTAACTCCCTTCCCCCGCGGCATGGGCCGTATTGAATTGTCTGTAGTGGGTACACACTGTGTAATGTAGTAGCAGACTGAATTACAACTACTGTCAGAGAGCGAGCGAGGAAATCAAGGAGAGTTTGTTGTATGCCAAGAGGTTTGTCAATCTAGCACATCGTCTCTCACTCCTCTTAGGCAAAGTCAGTCCTGAGACCTGGTGTGCGATACACTGCAACTTGATAATTCCCAGCTAATCATTTATACTGAACAAAAATATGAACGCAAAATGCTACGATTTCAGTTACAGTTCATATAAGGAAATCAGTCAATTTAAATAAATTCATTAGGCCATCATTTATGGATTTCACATGACTGGGCAGGGGCGCAGCCTGGCCCACTGGGGCGCAGCCAGGCAATCAGAATGAGATTTTACCCACAACAGGGCTTTATTACAGACAGAAATACTCCTCAGTACACCCTCCCCTCTCTAACAATCCTGCAGGTGAAGAAGCTGGATGTGGAGCTCCTGGGCTGGCATGGTAACACGTGTTCTGCGGTTGTGAGGCAGGTTGAACGTACTGCCAAATTCTCTAAAATGATGATGCTTATGGTGGCTTATGGTAGAGAAATGAACATTTAATTCTCTAGCAACAGCTCTGGTGGACATTCCTGTAGTCAGCATGCCAATTGCATGCTCCCTCAAAACTTGAGACATCTGTGACATTGTGTTGTGTGACAAAACTGCACATTTGAGAGTGTTCCAGCACAAGGTGCACCTGTTTAATGATTATGCTGTTTAGCATATCAGCTTCTTGATATGCCACACTGATTATCTTGACAAATGATAAAATTCTCACCAACAGGGATGTAAACACATTTCTCCACAACATTTAAGAGAAATAATAGTTTTGGGCGTATGGAACATTTCTGGGATCTTTAATTTCAGCTCATGAAACATGGGACAAGCAGTTTACATGAAGTATATACACATATATTTTCAGTTTATTTATAGAAGTGTGGTTGTGCTGGTTTCGGGCCAACAGAGTGGAGCGCTCGCTCTAGTTGTTACTTCACAAGCTCACCACTGCTGTAGTTCTCGCGCTAAGAAGAGCAACCATATATAAACTCATTGTTTTAAACATGATTTTCAAGGTGAATGACTTGTAAAGCACATCATTCTGAAACACTAAAAGGAGTGTAGTTATGTTATTGTTGTGTTGTTTTCATTGTTAAATTAGTTTGTTAGATGTCCGCTAGCATTGAAGCTAACAATAGCTAACGGCAGGTCCAGTGGCAGCGCCATCGTCATCACGGGGCCAGGGCTCCAATCTGGAAGCACAGTTTCGATTGCTCCTACAGTTTTGCTCCGGTACTGCAGTTTAACTGACATCCGGCCCAGAAAGCCAATTTTCATAGAGAAGTCCGATTTGTAAATTCCTAATAAGACATCACCTTTGTGCACAAAACATCCTTTGAATTATTAAAATAATTGTCACTGAGGCAATTTTTTACCATCACTCATAGCCGAAGATATTAACATTTTATATTCATCCAATGTCTGCCATGTTTTTGGTTAGTGATGATGTTGCTTGCGCTGCTCCCTGTGCGCACTGAGTGCTAGTGCACATGTGATGTTGGTCTGTAAACCCGGATGCAACTCGGATATAGAAGGTCCATGAATCGGGGGAAATTACCTTGAAAACATTGGTCATACATCTTGGACGCAGTCTCCAGTTCTTATTATACCTCAGTGGTTGTAATGGTAATGGAGGCTCAGTCCAGAGTTGGGCAGAGGATATGAACAAAAGGGTAAACATTGTTTCTTGCTGTGTATTGAGCCCTAGCTGAATAATGAAATTCTGAAATGTATTTGTGAGATGATGAAATGTATTTATGAAACTAGATAATTGTATTAGTTGTTTATTCATTGTTTTAATATGTGGGCTGGTTATTTAGTAATTATATAATAATAGAGAAGTCAGTTGAATGAGTGATAAGACAAAAGTAGCTGTACTACTGACAGAGCAACTAGATATAAACTCGTTGTTTTAAACTTTATTTCCAAGGTCAGGCTCAATCATTCTACTCACCACACCCAATTACAAAAGGGCAACATTGGGATGCAGCCAAAATGTCTCCTGATCCACAGAGCTCTAATCAATCAATCAATGCTTCCACACATTATAGCCTACCACACATCCACAAATCCTTGTCCTGGCAGTTTATCTACACTCACTGGCCAGTTCATTAGGTATATCCATCTAGTACAGAGTTAGACCCCCCTTTGCCTCCACAACAGCATGAATTCTCCCAGAAATAGATTCTACAAGTCAGAAACGTTCCACAGGGATGTTGGTCCATGCTGGCGCGATGGCATCACACAGTTGCTGCAGATTGGAACAGCCTGTCCCGTTGCCACCTGGCAAGATGAACTCATGTTGCCTACTCCAAATCCTGACTCTGCCATCAGCATGATGGGACAGGAACTGGGATTCTTCAGACTGTGCGATGTTTTCCCACTCCTCACTTCTACAGTGTTGGTGATCGTATGCCTACTGGGGCTGCTTTTACTTGTTTTTTGGCAGATAGAAGTGGAACCCGGTGTGGTTGTCTGCTGCAGTAGCCAAAGGATCGACGAATTGTGCATTCCGAGATGCTGTTCTGCACACCATTGTTGTACTGCATCATTATTGGTCTGTTTGTGGCCCGCCTGTTAGCTTGCACGATTCTTGGCATTCTCTTTCGACCTCTCTCATCAACTAACTGTTTTCGCCCACAGGACTGCCGCTGAATAGATGTTTTTTGTTTGTTGCACAATTCTATATAAACCCTAGACACGGTTGTGCATGAAAAGCCCAGGATCGGGCGCGCTCGGCACCGATGATCATGCCACACTCAAAGTCGCTTAGGTCACTAATTTTGCCCCTTTAACGTTCAATCGAGACGTAACTGAATGCCTCGAAGCCTGTCTGCCTGCTTTATATAGCAAGCCAAGGCCACGTGACTCACTGTCTGTAGGAGCGATCCATTTTCATGAATGGAGTGGTGTACCTAATAAACTGTCCGTTGAGTGTTTAAGTTTAAGTTATTTTGTCTCTTGTGACAGAGAGATATGTCAATTCATGTCCTGTGATTGATTTTTTAAAGTTGACTCACCATGAGTTTATAAAAAGAATAGAATAAGACAGAAGGAGAGAGGAGGAGGAAGAGAAACTGCACTGGCAGAGTGTGAAAGAAAGAAAGAAAGAAAGAAAGAACGAAAGAACGAAAGAAAGAAGGAAAGAAGGAAAGAAAGGAAAGAAAGGAAAGAAAGAAAGAAGGAGGAGGAGAAAGAGGGAGGGATGGAGAAAAAATAGAGCAAGTATCCCAGGGTGAGGAGCATCATTAGATCCTCAAGCCAGGCCTGAGCACCACTGAAAGCCCATCCCCACACAGTGATAAAGACAATTACTTATTGGTGTTGACTTTATCCCCACCCACAGGCTCAAATATGGTTGTGAAAACAAAAAAAGCTCTCTCTTACATTCCCAAGTGTGTCCCCTCTCACTACTAACACTGTTGAGTACTCTCCATCACGAGAACATTATTCAGATCACAGTAGAGCAACAGGACAGAGCTAACGTTTTGTGCATATAATACAAAATACAATATGAGAATATTTTTTGTTCCCATATTGTTTTGAAGTGGTGTTAAAACCACACACATCTCAGATATGAACATGTTATATTTGATTATGCTTCATGCCTATAGTATGTACAATTTAGAGTCCGCCACAACCTTGTGTTTTGGTGTGATAGAATAAAGAGCTAGCACTGTCCCTGACTCACACAAGTAAGTCCCCTTTGGCAAGATGGAAGCATTATGCAGTCAAACGTGCACACGCCATCTCTCAGTGTGTGCGCGTGTGTGTGTGAGATAATAGACATTCTTCAAGCATGAAGGAGATAGCTTATTCTCTTTAATAACTGTACCTGTCATATGAAAGGTGATGGTAAATAAGACGAGCGTGACTACTCAATACCTCTCAAATCAAATGAAATGTTATTGGTCACATACACATATTTAGCAGATGTTATTGTGGGTGTAGTGAAATTCTTTCCCCTCCTACCATTAGTCACTCAATCCTTTGTCTCTCATCATCCAATCTATTCATCTGGGTGAACATTTTTTTTGTGACTGCCAAGGATAATTGGACTGCACCCTGTCTTAATTTCATTTTTTGGATACTGGATTCCAATTTTGTCAGGAGTTTTGCCAGGAGCTTAAGTCTGTTCAAAAATGCCTACCGGGCCCTCTGTGGAAATGGAAAGGTACGCTCTGCATGTTGTGGTGGGATAGTCCAGTTTGATGAGCATGTGACTAGGGCTTATAGGCTTTAAGATATTTATGGTAAGAAAGTTCATTTAAGTTATGATTTTTGGACATTAGTGAACTTTAGAAAATGTGTAGATATGTGTGTGCGTGTGTGTGTGTGTGTCTGTGTGTGTGTGTGTGTACAATATACTGTGAATGAATCCAGCTCTAAAATAAAAGTTTGATATGTTCCAAATGGTATGCTATTACCTTTATGATGCACTACATATAATGCCCAATAATATTTGTACCATGTTTTTTGCTGCTACCATGTTTTGTTGCTACCATTGTCATGTGTTGTCAATCACCACCTTCCGGAGACACCTGAAACCCCACCTCTTTAAGGAATAGAATAAAGTAATCCTAGAATAAAGTAATCCTTCTCACCCCCCCCCCCTTAAAAGATTTAGATGCACTATTGTAAAGTGGCTGTTCCACTGGATGTCATAAGGTGAATGCACCAATTTGTAAGTCACTCTGGATAAGAGCGTCTGCTAAATGACTTAAATGTAAATGTAAATGTTGTCATGTGTTGCTGCCTTGTTATGTTGTTGTCTTAGGTCTATATTTATATTGTATTAATTATTTATTTATTTTAATCCCAGGCCCCGGTCCCCCAGGCCCCGGTCCCCGCAGAACAATTTGTTCTTAACTGACTTGCCTAGTTGAATAAAGGTTGAATAAAAATAGAAAATAAATAAACATATGGAATAGGGTGCCAACTAGAGCACTACATATGGAATAGAGTGCTAAATAGAGCATTACATGTGGAAAATGTGTGTGTGTGTGTGTGCAATATACTGTGAATGAATCCAGCTCTAAAATAAAAGTTTTCCTGAAAACTTATTAGATATGTTCCAAATGGTATGCTATTACCTTTATGGTGCACTACATTCTTCAAAGCTAGAGCACTACATAGGGAGTAGGGTGCCAACTAGAGCACTACATATGGAACTGGGTGCCATTTTGGACACATGCTAATTCTTTACAAAGTCAGAAATCCCACAGCTGACATTGCAGCTAATTTTTGTTCATTTGTTTCGTTCAAGTTAATTTGAATAAATATGTAATTGGACCCAATGTTTGGCACATTTTGACTTGAGTCCATTTCGCAGTATTAATGTTCACCAGACCAGATAAAATCCCTGACTCAAACCTGACAAGAATATTACTGTGAATGCATAAACACTAACACAATACTTTTCATAAAAATGTAGTTGTATTATAGACATGCCTTGGAAGAGTTGCAGTTGGGAACAAGTTATTTGTGTCTGGTACACAAAAACAACAGACAAAATAGGTACCAAAACAAAGAAAAATGTGCCCCTTGAATGTTTACTCCTTCATACTTAATTATTACAGCTGAAATCCCTGTTTTAATATTTTACCTAGCTAGAGAGATAAGGCACCCTATTCCCAATTGCACTCTATTCCCTATACCCCTTAGGGCCTTGGTCAGTAGTAGTGCACAACATACAGTTGAAGTCGGAAGTTTACATACACCTTAGCATAATATATTTAAACTCAGTTTAACAATTCCTGACATTTTATCCTAGTAAAGATTCCCTATCTTAGGTCAGTTAGGATCACCACTTTATTTTAAGAATGTCAAATGTCAGAATAAGAGAGAGAATGATTTATTTCAGCTTTTATTTCTTTCATCACATTCATCACAGAAGCTTTACATACACTCAATTAGTATTTGGTAGCATTGCCTTAAAATTGTTTAACTTAAGTCAAATGTTTTGGGTAGCCTTCCACAAGCTTCCCCCAATAAGTTGGGTGAATTTTATCCCATTCCTCCTGACAGAGCTGGTGTAACTGAGTCAGGTTTGTAAGCCCCCTTGCTTGCACATGCTTTTTCAGTTCTGCCCACACATTTTCTATAGGATTGAGGTCAGGGCTTTGTGATGGCCACTCCAAACCTTGACTTTGTTGTCCTTAAGCCATTTTGCCACAACTTTGGAAGTATGCTTGGGGTCATTGTCCATTTGGAAGACCCATTGTGCCATTTTTTATGGAAGTTGTGGAGCATTGGCTTCTTCCTTGCTGAGCGGCCTTTCAGGTTATGTCGATATAGGACTTGTTTTACTGTGGATATAGATACTTTTTTACCTGTTTCCTCTAGCATCTTCACAATGTATTTTGCTGTTGTTTCTTGGATTGATTCACACTTTTCGCACCAACGTCCGTTCATCTCTAGGAGGCAGAACGCGTCTCCTTCCTGAGTGGTATGATGGCTGTGTGGTCCCATGGTGTTTATACTTGCATACTTGTGTTTGTACAGATGAACGTGGCACCATTAGGTGTTTGGAAATTTCTCCCAGGGATAAATCAGACTTGTAGAGGTCTACACATTTTTCTTAGCTGATTTATTTAGATTTTCACTGAGTATGAAGGTAGACCTTGAAATACATCCACATGTACACCCCCAATTGACTCAAATTATGTCAATTAGCCTATCAGAAGCTTCTAAAGCCATGACATACGGCTGCTAGAATCCTGACTAGAACCAAAACATTTGATCATATTACTCCAGTGCTAGCCTCCCTACACTGGCTTCATGTTAAGGCAAGGGCTGATTTCAAGGTTTTACTGCAAACCTACAAAGCATTACATGGGCTTGCTCCTACCTTTCTTTCCGATTTCGTCCTGCCGTACATACATACACGTACGCTACGGTCACAAGACGCAGGCCTCCAATTGTCCCTAGAATTTCTAAGTAAACAGCTGGAGGCAGGGCTTTCTCCTATAGAGCTACATTTTTATGGAATGGTCTGCCTACCCATGTGGTAGACGCAGACTCGGTCTCAACCTTTAAGTCTTCACTAAGACTCATCTCTTCAGTAGGTCATATAATTGAGTGTAGTCTGGCCCAGGAGTGTGAAGGTGAATGGAAAGGCTCTGAAGCAACGAACCGCCCTTGCTGTCTCTGCCTGGCCGGTTCCCCTCTCTCCACTGGGATTCTCTGCCTCTAACCCTATTACAGGGGCTGAGTCACTAGCTTACTGGTGCTCTTCCATGCCGTCCCTAGGAGGGGTGCGTCACTTGAGTGGGTTGAGTCACTGACGTGATCTTCCTGTCTGGGTTGGCGCCCCCCCTTGGGTTGTGCCGTGGTGGAGATCTTTGTGGGCTATACTCGGCCTTGTCTCAGGATGTAAGTTGGTGGTTGAAGATATCCCTCTAGTGGTGTGGGGGCTGTGCTTTGGCAAAGTGGGTGGGGTTATATCCTGCCTGTTTTGCCCTGTCCGGGGGAATCATCGGATGGGGCCACAGTGTCTCCTGAGCCCTCCTATCTCAGGCTCCAGTATTTATGCTGCAGTAGTTTATGTGTCGGGCGTCTGTTATATCTGGAGTACTTCTCCAGTCTTATCCGGTATCCTGTGTGAATTTAAGTATGCTCTCTCTAATTCTTTCTCTCTCTGAGAACCTGAGCCCTAGGACCATGCCTCAGGACTACCTGGCATGTTGACTCCTTGCTGTCACCAGTCCACCTGGCCGTGCTGCTGCTCCAGTTTCAACTGTTCTGCCTGCGGCTATGGAACACTGACCTGTTTACCAGACGTGCTACCTGTTCCAGACCTGCTGTTTTCAACTCTCTAGAGTCACCAGGAGCGGTAGAGATACTCTTATTGATCGGCTATGAAAAGCCAACTGACATTTACTCCTGAGGTGCTGACTTGTTGCACCCTCAACAACTACTGTGATTATTATTATTTGACCATTCTGGTCATTTATGAACATTTGAACATCTTGGCCATGTTCTGTTATAATCTCCACCTGGCACAGCCAGAAGAGAACTGGCCACACCTCATACCCTGGTTCCTCTCTAAGTTTCTTCCTAGGTTATGGCCTTTCTAGGGAGTTTTTCCTAGCCACCATGCTTCTACACCTGCATTGTTCGCTGTTTGGGGTTTTAGGCTGGGTTTCTGTACAGCACTTTGAGACATCAGCTGTTGTAATAAGGGCTATATAAATACATTTGATTTGGTACCGCTTGCTGTGTGGTAGCATAGAGAAAAGTCTATGACTAGGGTGACTGGAGTCTCTCATTTTTTAGGGCCTTACTCTGACACCGCCTGTTATAGAAGTCCTAGATGGCAAGTAGCTTGGCCCCAGTGATGTACTGGGCCATACGCACTGCCCTCGGTAGTGCCTTGTGGTCGGAGGTTAAGATGAGCAGTTGCCATACCAGGCAGTGAATCAACCAGTCAGGATGCTCTCGATGGTGCAGCTGTAGAAACATTTGAGGATCTGAGGACTCATAACAAATCTTTTCAATCTCCTGAGGGGGAATAGGCTTTGTTGTGCCCTCTTCACGACTGCCTTGGTGTGTTTGGACCATGAAAGTTTATTGGGAATGTGGACACCAAGGAGCTTGAAGCACTCGACCTGCTCCACTGCAGCCCCGTCGATGAGAATGGGGGCGTGTCTCGTCCTCCTTTTCCTGTAGTCCACAATCATCTCCTTTGTCTTGATCATGTTGAGGGAGAAGTTGTTGTCCCGGCACCACACAGCTAGGTAGTCTCATCGTTGTTGGTGATCAGGCCTATCACTGTTGTTCCATGTTAGTGATGGTGTTGGAGTCATGCCTGGCCGTGCAGTCATGAGTGAATAGGGAGTACAGGAGAGGACTAAGCATGCACCCCTGAGGGGCCCCCATGTTGAGGATCAGCATGACGGATGTGTTGTTACCTACCCTTACCACCTGGGGGTGGCCCATCAGGAAGTCCAGGATCCAGTTGCAGAGGGAGGTGTTTAGTCCCAGGGTCCTTACCTTATTGATGAGCTTTGAGGGTACTATGGTGTTGAACGCTGAGCTGTGGCGGTCCTCATGAGAGCCAGTTTCATCATAGCGACTGCACTCAAAGAAACTTTCAAAGTTCTTGAAATATTCCGCATTGACCTTCTTGTCTTAAAGTGATGAGGAACTGTCGTTTCCATTTGCTCATTTGAGCTCTTACCAAATAGAGCTATCTTCTGTATACCACCCCTACCTTCTCACAACACAACTGATTGGCTGAAACAAAGGAAAGAAATTCCACAAATTCACTTTTAAGAAGGCACACCTGTTAATTTAAAATGTATTCCAGGTGACTACCTCATGAAGCTGTTTGAGAGAATGCCAAGAGTGTGCTACTCTGAAGAATCTCAAATCTAAAACAGATTTTGATTTGTATAACTTTTTTTTGTTGGTTACTACATGATTCCATGTCTCCACAGTTATTATATGTAGAAAAGTCAAAATAACGAACAACCCTGGAATGATTAGGTGTGTATAAACAAATATATAATAATACAAGGTAATAGAAGTTGGCGTTTGGGAACCAACCAAGATATATCTCAGAGCACAAAGACCTGAGTCATACCTTGTGAAGCAATGAGCGCAAGATGGAGCAGTTTCTAACTGTCCTGCTACTCATTAACACAGCAAGACAACACCAGTACAGAACACTGAGCCATGAGAATACTGTACATTGACATGGCTATCATACATGCCAATGATCAATAAAAGAGGGTGAACACATTAATTACATAACGAGTCTTGTTGACCCGGTGGCAAGGGATCCTGTTTTGCTTTGAGAAGCTGTTCAATGGTAATTTGAGAGAGGCAGCATTTGCATACCCCCTATGCCTAGGCTATGTACCAAAATGTGTCAGGGACCCTGTTATGTTTTTAGTTTTTTTTATGTGGATAGAGACAGTGATAGAAAGATGAGTTCCTGCTAGAAGGGCATGGGTCAGAATCAAACCCCCACGGTATACGTGCGAGTTGAAGGCCAGCGGCCCTAACCGCTAGACCAGAATTAGATGTTTTTCAAATCCCCTATTGTAGCTTGTGGAAGAACATTTTACACAAAAAAATATGTATTTGTAGTTTAGTTTACATGTAACACAAGTTTAACAAAAGAGATGTTATCTTTTCCCTCTATATCGCATACTGTCTTTCAAAATGTCCTCTTTTCTTTCAGTTCAAACCCCTCTTCACCTTCAACATGCTCCCGAGGTCAACAACTTGCTGACTTGCTACATTGGCCAAGGTACAAAATCATTGTCCTGAATGCAGGTTTATTATAGAAAGGTGATTAACAAAAACCAATTCTTAATTCAATCCCTGTATACACTGGAGTCTGTCTGCACATTTCCACAATTGTACATGTTGAAAGTCTATGGTGAAGTTGATGTCTGAAGAACTGTAGGTTTAGATACATTTTCTTCTGTCCCGCAGCCCTTCATCAATTGTGTTGTTTACAGGAATCTATGCTCCATGAGCATCACCATCTATGCTCCATGAGCATCACCATCTATGCTCCATGAGCATCACCATCTATGCTCCATGAGCATCACCATCTATGCTCTATCACTAAGAGATAAATACTTACAATAACACTATTAAGACTATGAAGCATTTTTGTTATATACCTTTTGTAAACGGTTTAGGGCAGGGTTGTCAAGCACATTCCATGGAGCGCCTAGTGTCTGCGGGTTTTTGGTTTTTAATTTCAGTTAAGACCTAGACAACCAGGTGAGGGAGTTATTTACTAATTAGTGACCTTAATTCATTAATCAAGTGCAAGGGAGGAAGCAAAAACCCGCAGACACTTGACCCTCCGTGGAATGAGTTTGACCCACGTGGTTTAGAGGATGTAAAGAATACCTCCCTGGGTTGTCCATCTTAATGGCACACATGGCTCCTGAAAAGTGAAGAGCAGAAGAGAACTTCACTGGATTAAATTATATTAATGAGTGATTATCGGTTTTAGTTTCACAAAGCTATTGGAGAACAGGATTGTTTTTACAATATCTTTGTTATTAACAGTAAAATAGAGTAATATCTACTGTAAACAGATTTCACAGCATGTTCAGTAGCCTATTGTGTAGAAACGTACGAGAGTATCTTTAGAGAAAAGCTGAAGCGTGGAGAAGCTATAGTGATAAAGACAGTTCATTTACAAGCAAATCTATTCATTTCAATAACTACTGCAATGTTATATAATTTATGTTTCCATATTAGCTTGCTTTGACAGTATGACTACTGTAGATATCTTCTTTAAGGCAGCATCTCCCTGTCCATCAAAATTCATGACCACGGGGTAGATTAGATCAACTGAGAACTGACAGTACAGAATGAGGCCCTCAATAAAAAAAGCCTGTATAAATTCTCTAATACCTTTCTGGAGACGAAATTGGGAGATAACCTACCCATCTGGATGATTCTGTAGAAGTCCCAGAGAGAGGGCATGGGATACTCTGGAAGTCAAACTACAATATAAAGCAAATAAACTTTCTTGGGTAGCTAGCTCAGTTCGAAGCATGATAATACACTACTATTCTTTTGATCACTGTGAAAAGAATAATCAAGATTTTTCAATGACATAAGATTAACTCAATTGATGTAGTCTTTCTACTTGAACATTCTTTCTCCATCTCCCTTGCTACTTACTGTAGAGACACAGACAAAAATACTCTTGGGCCAAGTTACCTTGTCATGTTGCCCACATTCTAGTAGAGAGAAAATGAGTGCAATAAAGAAAATAAATGGACTCATTAATTTCATGTCTTGCTGTGCGAAGACTCTGTACGAGGTAGGCTAACAGCAATGCCGGGACTTTGTATCACAAACAAGGCGGTTAAGACGACGCCACCCAGTAAGCTTTAACCCACCACGCTGAACAATTTGAGGGGTTCCCTGAGGTACCCTTGGCTTCACTTTGAGTTGAAACTGCGGGAATCCAATTTCAAGATCCATTTTCATTCTTACGGGCAAACAAAGGAAGAGGAGGTTAAAAGGTAAAGGTAGATAGAGACATCTTAAGCAGGAAAAGGGGCTGAGCTGGACCCAAGGAAAGAAACAATAAGTATTCAAAAACACCCTTAAGCTAGACTAGCCTACTGTAACAGTTAACTAACCAACCAAAAATACAGTGGGTGGTCCACCCAGTTCTAACTAGTGTATTTAACAAAGTCTACCTACGGGTAGTGTATGCCCATGGGTGACTAGTCTTGGTGTCCCCTTTTCCCACCAGCAAACAAACAAACACCATAACCAAAAACAATAATCACATGTGAGGACAAAGTGCTATGGAGTTGCTCAAACAAAAGAGAGGTTAATACACAAAGAGTGAGTGAACCACAGAGGCCTACATACATGGCATTTACAGAGATATTGAGCTCTAGAGCAAACAACTGACAGGGTTTTTAAACCAAGGGAAAGGAACTGTGATTGGGTAGGAAACAGGAGGAGGTGTGTCTTCTGATTGATGATTGGATTGGTGACTGATTGGGGAGTGATGATTTTCACCTGTGAGGGGAGAAGGAGAGAAAAGAACACAGGATACACACACACACACACACAGGATACTGGTATCCGTAACAGTAAACATCTTAGTTTAGACAAAACAGTGCAGTGTAGAATCATCCATAGAGCTTTGAACATGAAAGCATTTCACATTGATTCACATTGTCACACGGTGACCATAGTTTGCTTTGTATGTTTCTATGTTTTGTTTGGTCAGGGTGTGATCTGAGTGGGCATTCTATGTTGGATGTCTAGTTTGTCTTTTTCTGTGTTTGGCCTGATATGGTTCTCAATCAGAGGCAGGTGTTAGTCGTTGTCTCTGATTGGGAAACATATTTAGGTAGCCTGTTTTGTCATTTTGGGTTGTGGGTGATTGTCTATGTTAGTTGCTTGTGTCAGCACAGTTCTCGTTATAGCGTCACATTTGTTTTTTTTGTGTAGTTTGTATTCTGTGTTCAGTGCTTTCTTTAATTAAAAAATCATCATGAACACATACCACGCTGCATTTTGGTCCGCTCCTTGCAATGATCGTGACACACATGGAATTACAGCATCTTTGATGCACAGGATCTCTAATAATTTTAAATCATCATGCAATAATTATCACAGCATAATAATCACGTGTCAAGTGATTGTCAGTGGAATGCACTGTACTTTTGCATTGTAAAGGTCTGCCACATCTCAACTGAGCCATTGGATTATGTTATACTTTTAAATAATACTTTCAACACCAAACCCCATCGTGCTGTGAGTCTGACAACAATTGTAACCATGTTATTTTATTTTACTGAAATGTACAGTATGTGAGTGTGAGCGAGAGAGTAAGAGTGTGAGGGTGCTTGGGTAACTGTGGGATTCTTTAAGAAGTTTGGCTCATTGGATAGGTCAGCGTATATTTGAAGTTAAGTGATAGGGTGGTTTTTGGCAATACACTGTAGATGTATGTATTCTAAAGTAGAGAAACCCACAGTAGGTACTGTAAATGAAAATTGGCTGTGGCAGGTGGGAAGGTGAAAGTTACCTGAATGTCTTGCATTGTATTTATATTGTATTGGCTTTAAAATATAATTGAGTGGATTGTTCTTGTATTTTTTTTTACAGCATTCTTAGATTTGATCTCTCAATGTCCATCTCAAAATGCACCAGATTGATGCATTTAGTTTTTTTCCCTTTTTTTGGGGGGGTGACACCCTTATTAGAGTTGCCCCTCTGGCTTTGGGCTAAGCCCCCAAAGTGCTCAAATTCCCAGCAATGTTTCTGTTTAGCAGTACAGAAATGTTAACATCACAGTGGAAAATAAACACCTTAGTTCATTTTTTATGTCTTTGTGTTAGGTTGGTCAGGGTGTGAATTGGGGTGGGTAGTCTGTTCTTTTTTCCATGTTATATTTCTATGTGTTTGGCCTAGTATGGTTCTCAATCAGAGGCAGGTGTCGTTCGTGGTCTCTGATTGAGAATCATACTTAGGTAGCCTGTTTTCCCCCATTTTGGTTGTGGGTGTTTGTTTTCTGTCTTTGTGTGTCTGCACCAGACAGAACTCTTTCGTTTGTATCCGCTTTGTTGTTTTTTTGTTCTAGTGTCCAGTGTCTTTATTAAATTGACCATGAACACGTACCACGCTGCACCTTGGTCCTCTTCACCTTCTTTCACCTACGACAGTCGTTACAACACAATTGTACTCAGCAAACAATACAGTACATGTAACATAACTGTATGTCATCACTGGAAAAAGTACCCAATTGTCATACTTGAGTAAAAGTGAAGATGCCTTAATACAAAATGACTCAAGTAAAAGTGCTAAGTCATTTTCGCATGCTTCCACATGGAATTATTACGTTGTCCTTACCTGTATATCTTGTACCTAGACCAGCAGTAGATCAGCAGTAGCTAGTCATTAGACCAGCAGTCGATCCAGAATGAGCCTGACGGGTGGCAGGTAGTTTCTGTGCGTCTTACAACCCCACAGGGAGATACCTGGATGAGGGGATGTTCTTTCTGCATGCAGGGGTGACAGGAGAGGAGAGGTGTTGAGATGAGATATCCCTACACTGTTCTCAGGGACACTTCAAATTAGACCAGGGAGAATCTCCCCACTGACAGAGACTGTGGCAGTGGATGTGTCCCAAATTGTACCCTATTCCCTTTATAGTGCACTACTTTTAACCTGGGCCCAAAGGGCTCTGGTCAAAAGTGGTGGACTTTATAGGGCATAGGATAGGATGCCATTTGAGACGCAACCAGCAACAGTTCCGCCCCAGTGTTGAGGCTGTGGGATTCAGTATGTGGATGTGTGGGTGGAGAATGTCATGTGCCCTGCCTTGACTGACGTTGTTTTGGCAACGTTGTTCTTGTTTTTTTAGACCAGGGAATAGTGCTTATCACAAGCTCTGTAATCCAACATCATCACAGTTACCGTACTATATACAGACATTGATTGGGTACGTTCATGGGAGCCCTTCTCGCTAAAAGCCAATAAAGCCAGAAGGTATCCAACGAAGAAACCCTCAAACAGCTCAAAACCTTTCGTCTGCGTACTTACCCTATGGAGGGAACAATGGGAATCGAGAGGCAATTATGGTGAACAGCATGTAACAATGATTATATATGTCTAGATATTGCAAGATAAAGTAGCTGATATATTATTAATCGCTAAGCAACCAGTGCAATTGTAGTAGGACACTGATCCAGCAGCCTTCCACCTACACATTGGGCTCAAAGCTAGACCGCAATGGTTATTTGATTTGAACTATATAGATTTTTCCTCTCACTTTTTACATTGATATGTGAGGCAGCGGGCTCTATTTTCAGCTGGCGTTAACACAGAGCTAGTGTCAAACACACATGTTGGCAATTTCAACTTATTAAAGCTGATGCTCTGCTATTTTCCAACACTTGCACCAAATCAGGTGTTAAATGAGGTGAAAATTAGTCTGGAGTGCCACTTTAAGACCGACCAAAATCGGGTCATAGCTCTAACACAGGTAATGGATTTGATTTTGAGTGCTAAAGCATATCCTATCTAGCCATGATGCACGGTGCCAATGGAAAGTGAGATGTGCCTTGTACCGGTAAACCTCGTAGCCTATTTAGAAAAGCTTTTTTTTTAAAACAATAGCTCCCCCGCATGTTGTTGAATTTGATTAAAAGCCTCCATCAAGGTTAAGCAGCTTCGCCTAGGTGCATATTTTTTTTATCCTAACCAATGCATAAGCCAAGTTGCCTATCAATAAAGGGGTTTTAAATGGTCTACTGAGAGTGGCTTAAAATAGGCAATTTTTTGTTTTTTCACAATTCACATACCTGCATACTTAATTTCGCTTGTTCAAACTTGAACAAGCTTTAATATTATATGCCCAACGGGGAGCAAATGTTTGGCATGCCCATAGCTCAGACATAATGCAAACTACAGTAGGCCTAAAGCCCTTATATCAGTGTGAACGCAATATATTTCTATATTACTGAACAATGTGGACTGCAAACATGTTCAACATATTTAGCAAAGATGGGATAGGCCTACATTTTGTTATTTTGTTTCCGCAGGCTAGTTTTTACAAACTAGGATTTAACGGACTAACAATGGAATTGGAGTTGATGACCAGGTAATACATAAAAGACCGTAAATACACAACTTGAAGCAACCACATATTTAGCCCTGGAGATACGTTCTGAGGGGTGAAGCCTCAACACACTTACAACTTATTTATTCATCAAAAGCCAGCCCTTGCATGCCACAGCCAGCTCTTGTGCTCATAATTCCCGCTGTGAAAATAGCACAAATATTTCTGACTCACCCCTGGACCTAAAGTGCCACTGCCAGTGCTAAGATTTACCATTGCTTTAGGTTTGTTGAAATAGAGCCCTTTATTGCCCCCAACCAGGACAGCCAGTTGCACCATGCCCAAACTAACATCACATTCACTGACTGTACAAAACCTTCCTAATATTGACTTGCACCCCCTTTTGCCGTCAATTCACCGGGGCATGGACACTGGTGTCAAAAGTATTCCACGTTTTTATTTGTATTATTGGCCCATCCACCACCCCACCTTTTCCGAGGACAAAATTCAACTTTGTTTTTACAGCTTTTTATTTTGTTGTTACATTCTATACACGTTTTACATACACACCACTTTTTCTCTCCACAGTAATTATATTACTTTTTGTAATAATAATTACTTATTGTAATTATATATATTATATTATACTTACATGACTAAGTCGCTTTGGATAAAAGCGTCTGCTAAATGGCATATATTATTATTATTATTAATAATTACATAGCAAGAATACAGTTATTTGATATACATTACATCTGGATAGATAGTACGTAAACATGTGGTATACATTTTATATTGTGTACATTTGTCATGGTTTTCATGTGGTGAAAGAGAGTCGGACCAAACTGCAGCGTGTCGATTGCGATCCATGTTTATTTAAACAAACGTAAACACGAATAAACACAAACACTACAAAAACAATAAACGAAACGAAAACAGCCTATACATGTGTCAACTAACATCTAGTAACGCCAGGGTAGTGGGTTCGATCCCCGGGACCACCCATACGTAGAATGTATGCACACATGACTGTAAGTCGCTTTGGATAAAAGCGTCTGCTAAATGGCATATATTATTATTATTATCTAACAAGGACATCAAGACACTCAGGACAATCACCCACAATACAACCAAAGAATATGGCTGCCTAAATATGGTTCCCAATCAGAGACAACGATAAACACCTGCCTCTGATTGAGAACCACTTCAGACTGCCATAGACTTTCATAGAACACCCCACTAAACTACAATCCCACTAAGCTACAATCCCACTAAGCTACACACCACATACAAAAACCCATGTCACACCCTGGCCTGACCAAATACATGAAGAAAAACACAAAATACTACGACCAGGGCGTGACAACATTATATACTGTGTTTTCAGTCATAACTATTATAGAACATGAGCTTTTAAACCCACCCCTCAGCTACTCTCCACCTATCTCCTTAAACCGCCCTCTTATGATTTCCATGTACCATATACTGTGCTGTGATGTTTCACATAAAATCTGAACCTTTCTAATCGCATACAGATTGTAAATGAAAGATTCATAATTTTACTAAATGTATTATATTGTTGATTGTTTGACTATGGCTTTCCAAATCTCCCAACAGAGCTATTTGTAGGGTTCATTTGAGGTAAATGTGATTTTTCAACCATTCCTAAACCTGAGATACATAGGGGCCCGTGTTGACTACAATGCTTCCCACAGTTGTGTCAAGTTGGCTTGATGTCCTTTGGGTGGTGGACCATTCTTGATACACAGGGAAAACTGTTGAGTGTGAAAACCCCAGCAGCGTTGCAGTTCTTGTTACACTCAAACCGGTGCACCTGGCACCTACTACCATACCCATTCAAAGGCACTTAAATATTTTGTCTTGCTCATTCACCCTCTGAATAGCACGCATACAAAATCCATGTCTCAAATGTCAAAAGTCTTAAAAATGATTCTTTAACCTTTCTACTCTCCTTCATCTACATTGATTGACATCAAGTGACATCAATAAGGGATCACAGCTTTTAGCTGGATTTACCTGGTCAGTCTATACCATTTTGTGTGAAGAATCTTGTTCTGATAGGCTGTGCCAGACTCCCCAGTGGGTGGTTCTGGCTGTTAAGGGGGTGGGCCTATGCCCTCCAAGGCCCACCCATGGCTGCACTCCTGCCCAGTCATGTGACATCCTTAGATTAGGGTCTTGTGAATTTATTGAAATGAACCGTTTCCTTATATGAACTTTAACTCAGCTTTGAAATTGTTGCATGTTGCATTGATATTTTTGTTCAGTATATATTTAATGAAGGCAAATTGCCTGGGTTATCAAATTCTCAAGTGCTGTCAGAATAGATTCATGCATATAGCCTAAAAGCAACTTCAGGATATTTTTGTAGAATTGAGAAGATGCCTAAAATTCTTATTTCTGTTGTGAAATATTGTATGACTATGACGACAAAATAGATGTGCTCCATTCAAACAGGCTGACTATTTGTCATGTCCAGCAGCCAAGAAAGAGAGAGGAGGAAAACCTGCACTATTATTCCTGATGCATTTGAGTGAAAAGCCCCAGTGATCAGATAAAAGCAATTTGCTCTCTGCTGATATTTGTAAAGGGCTGTCCTCTGTGAGTATAATTCACTTCCAGCAATAATCCCCCCCCCCCCTCCAATCTCTATATCTATAACAATGAGCCATGGCACACACAAGCCCCAGGCCTAGGGACTCATCAATTAGAGCTGAGGCGGAGTCAAGTCATCCTCCTCAATCTCCCCTCTCGGTTCCTTCTCTGCACATAATATAACACAGGAAACTGAAACAATGTGCCCTCATAGCCTCACAGGCAAAACTGGAGCACTTGTGTAAGAAGCCATTTGGTACAGCCAGATAATCGTGAATAATATAATTCAAATATTACATAATTATTTGAGAAGTATATATAGTTATTTTGGTAATTGTTGCTATCTGTTATAGGTTTGTCTGTGCGGGTATTTTTGAAATGGTTGCTATCTGTGTTTGTTCAGTTATGAGTTGATTCCAAGGTGAACCTGCTGACATTTCAGTAACCAAACACTTCATTTTCCAACTCAGGGGGTCATTGGAGTAGTTTTATCTTGATGTGACTTTAAGGTGTGAAAGTCAAAGGGTGTTTTAGGGAGTGACAATGAACATATATAGTAGTATATTTGTCATAGTACTTCAGGGAGACATTTTATGTGCTGTCATATTTCATCATCACAGTGTAACCCACAAGGTTCCGTGGTTCCTAGTGCAGCAGGTAGACTAGTGGTTAGAGCATTGGGCCATTAATCGGAAGATTGTTAGATTGAATCCCTGAGCTGACAAGGTAAAAATCTGTCGTTCTACCCCTGAACAAGGCATGTAAGCTAGGCTTTCATTGTAAATAAGATTTTGTTCTTTTAACTGACTTGCCTAGTTAAATAAAGGTTAAAAATAAATGTGTACACTGCAAACAAAAATGTAGTTAGGACGTCCACCGATCGACATGCAGTTAAGTGAATTGTTCAAACTTAAAAGTACCATCCTCTGATCAAACTGTTAAAATCAAATTAAATTGAACTTACATATGCTGTAAGATGGAGCCAGAGAAGAAGGCAGACGGTTTACGTGACCCTAACCGATTGTGTTTTTTTGCGAGTTTATTTATGTTGTTTAACTTTTTTTATTTGATTATTTTGTACATAATGTTGCCACTACTGCATCTTATGACCGAAAAGAACTTCTGGACATCAGGACTGCCATTACTCACCATGGACTGGCAGAATCCCTTTTTTCTTTTAACGAGTCTGACGAGGCCTATGCGAACGATATACTGCTTTCTCGGGAACAGGCCCAGATCCCCATGATTTATGTGAAGAGGAGGCGGAGAAAAAGGGTCCGGAGGGCAGGTTGCCTTCTGAGAATTCGTAGGCAATTGAATAAAACCCCACTTCTTTCCATTCTGCTAGCAAATGTGCAATCTATGGACAATAAAATAGATGAACTACGAGGAAGATGAAACTACCAACGGGACATTCAAAACTAATATCTTATGCTTCACAGAGTCGTGGCTGAACGACGACACCATCAACATACAGCTGGCTGGTTATACGCTGCACAGGCAGGATAGAAAAGTCACGTCTGGAAAAACAAGGGGCGGTAGACTATGTATTTTTTTAAATAACTGCTGGTGCACGATATCTCAAGAGGTCTCGAGCTATTGCTCGCCTGAGGTAGAGTATCTCATGATAAACTGTATACCACACTACCTACCTAGAGAGTTTTCATCTGTATTTCTTATAGCTGTTTTACATACCACCACAGCCAGAGGCTGGCACTAAGACAACATTGAAGGAGCTGTATTTCACCATAAGCAAACAAGAAAATGCTCACCCATAGGCGGGGCTCCTAGTGGCCAGGGACTTTAATGCAGGGAAACTTAAATCCGTTTTACCAAATTTCTATCAGCATGTTAATTAAATGTGCAACCAGAGGGAAAAAAACTCTGGACCACCTTAACTGCACACACAGAGACACATACAAAGCTCTCCCTCGCCCTCCATTTGGCAAATCTGACGAGAATTCTATCTTCCTGATTCCTGTTTACAAGTAAAATTAAAGCAGGAAGCACCAGTGACGAGATCAATAAAAAAGTGATCAGATGAAGCAGATGCTAAACTGTTTTGTTAGCACATACTGGAATATGTTCCAGGATTCCTCCGATGGCATTGAGTAGTACACCACATCAGTCACTGGCTTCATCAGTAAGTGTATGGATGATGTTACCTTTACAGTGACCGTACGTACTGTACATACCCCAACCAGAAGTCATGGATTACAGGCAACATCACTGAGATAAAGGCTAGAGCTGCCGCTTTAAAGGAGAGGGATTCTAACCCGAAAGACTGTAAGAAATCTCGCTATGCCCTCTGACGAACCATCAAACAGGCAAAGCATCAATACAGGACTAAGATCGAATCGTACTACACCGGCTCTGACACTCCTCGGATGTGGCAGGGCTTGCAAACCATTACAGACTATAAAGGGAAGCACAGCCGAGAGCTGCACAGTGACACAAGCCTACCAGACCAGCTAAATGACATCTATGCTCGCTTTGAGGCAAATAACACTGAAACATGCATGAGAGCACCAGCTGTTGTGGAAGACTGTGTGATCACGCTCTCCCCAGCGGATGTGAATAAGACCTTTAAACAGGTCAACATTCAGAAGGCCGCAGGGCCAGAGGATTACCAGGACGTGTAGTGCGAGCATACGCTGACCAACTGGCAAGTGTCTTCACTGACATTTTCAACCTCTCCCTGTCTGAGTCTAAAATACCAACATGTTTTAAGCAGACTACCATAGTGCATGTGCCCAAGAACACTAAGGTAACCTGCCTAAATGCCTACCAACCATGTATGTTGCCATGAAGTGCTTTGAAAGGCTGGTCATGGCTCACATCAACACCATTATCCCTGAAACCGTACACTAATTTGCATACCGCCCCAACAGATCCACCGATGATGCAATCTCTATTGCACTCCACACAGCCCTTTACCACCTGGTCAAAAGGTACACCTATGTGAGAATGCTATTCATTGACTACAGCTCAGCGTTCAACACCATAGTGCCCTCAAAGCTCATCAATAAGCTAAGGACCCTGGGACTAAACACCTCCCTCTGCAACTGGATCCTGGACTTCCTGATGGGTCCCCCCAGCTGTTAAGGGTAGGTAACAACACATCTGCCATGCTGATCCTCAACACAGGGGCCCCTCAGGGGTGCGTGCTCAGTCCCCCCCCCGTACTCCCTCTGCACTCATGACTGCACGGCCAGACACGACTCCAACACCATCATTAAGTTTGCCGATGACACAGCAGTGGTAGGCCTGATCACCGACAACCATGAGACAGCCTGTAGGGAAGAGGTCAGACACCTAGCCGTGTTGTGCCAGAACAACAACCTCTCTCTCAACGTGATCAAGACAAAGGAGATGATTGTGGACTACCGGAAAAAGAGGACAGAGAACACCCCCATTCTCATCGATGGGGCTGCAGTGGAGCAGGTTGAGAGCTTCAAGTTCCTTGGTGTCCACATCACCAACAAACTAACGTGGTCCAAGCACACCAAGACAGTCGTGAAGAGGAAACGACAAAATCTATTCACCCTCAGGAGACTGAAAATATTCTAGAGCTGCACCATCGAGAGCATGGTTGCGTCACTGCCTGGTATGGCAACTGCTCGGCCTCCGACAGCAAGGCACTACAGAGGGTAGTGCGAACTGCCCAGTACATCACTGGGGCGAAGCTTCCTGCAATCCAGGACCTCAATACCAGGCGGTGTCAGAGGAAGGCCCTAAAAATTGTCAGACTCCAGCCACCCTAGTCATAGACTGTTCTCTCTGCTACCGCACAGCAAGCAGTACCGGAGCACCATGTCTAGGGCCAAGAGGCTTCGAAAACAGCTTCTATTCCCAAGGCATAAGACTTCTTTACACCTAATCAAATGGCTATCCAGACTATTTGCATTGCCCCCCCCCTTTTACACTGCTGCTACTCTCTGTTATTATCATCTATGCATAGTCACTTTAATAACTCTACCTACATGTACATATTACCTCAACTAACCAGTTCCCCCGCACATTGACTCTGTACCGGTACCCCCCTGTATATTGTCTCGCTATTGTTATTTTACTGCCGCTCTTTAATTACATGTTACTTTTATTTCTTATTCTTATCCATATTTTTTTTAAACCAGTAAGCATTTCACTGTAAGGTCTACACCTGTTGTATTCAGCACATGTGACGAATAAAATTTTATTTGATAGTGATCATCATATCAAATGTATTTATATAGCCCTTCGTACATCAGCTGATATCTCAAAGTGCTGTACAGAAACCCAGCCTAAAACCCCAAACAGCAAGCAATGCAGGTGTAGAAGCATGATAAATTATAATGATCTATAATGAACTCTTAGAAGTTTTCCCTACAAGATAATAAGCCCACCATCTATGTCTCTGTATATATTGGCTAATATTTAGAACATTGTGATGGCCACCTCCGCTGTAAAGTGTCCTAGCTATGGTTCAAGGGTGAGTTTAATTTGAAGGACCAAGCAAATTATTATACTTTGTAAAGAGGTGGTTATATTTTAATAGACAAAGAATTGATATATTATCTAATGAATAATATCTGTCTTTCTGATCACATTCAGTATCAGCTTCATGGCTCTCAGAAATTTCACCTGAACCAAAAATGTTTTTGAGATACAAAATCTACCTGTCAAACTGTCTGTGCTGATCGCCATTGACACGAAAGCCTTTTACAGTATCTTTGTTTTTTTAATGATTATTTCTTACATTGTTAGCCCAGAAATATTTTTGTGTTATTACATACAGCCAGGAAGAACTATTGGATATCAGAGTGGTGGTAACTCACCAGCACTACCAGCATTACGACCAGGAATATGACTTTCCCAAAGCAGATCGTTTGTTTCCACCCCTCATGGCAATTGAACTGATTCCAGAAGCAGACCCAAAACAGTGGTCTTCTAGTCCAATTTAGGAGGCGTGCACACCACCCACCGCTTCTGAATATATTACTTGCTAATGTTCAGTCTCTGGATAATACATTTGACAAGCTCAGGGCGAGGGTCTCTTTCCAGAGAGACATCAGTGATTGTAACATACTCTGCTTCACGGAAGCATGGCTCTCTCGGGATATACTGTCTGAATCGGTCCAGCCAGTTGGCTTCTCATTTCTTTGCGCAGACAGGAATAAATATCTCTCTGGGAAGAAGAAGAAGAAGGAGGAGTATGTTTCATGATTAACGACTCATGGTGTAATTGTGATATCATACAGGAACTCAAGTCCTTTGTTCACCCGATTTAGAATACCTCCCAATCAAATGACAGTATTATCTCCAAAGATAATTTTCGTTGGTTATAGTCACGGACGTGTAAATCCCCCCTCAATCTGATACCACAACGGCCCTCAAAGAACTCCACTGGACTTTATGCAAACTGGAAACCACATATCCTGAGGTTGCATTCATGGTTGCTGGGGATTTTAACGAAGCAAATTTTAGAAACAGGCTGCCGAAGTTTTATCAATATTTCGACTGTAGTACTCACGTTGCCAAAACACTTGACCACTGTTACTCCAACTTGCTAAGGAATATTCAATGCCGGTCTGACCAATCACAATCCATGCTTCAAGATTGTTTTGATCACCCGGACTGGGATATGTCCCGGGTAGCTTCTGAGAATAATATATACGAATACACTCGTTAACTGAGTTTATCAGGAAGAGTATAGGAGATGTTGTGACTATTAAAAACTACCCTAACCAGAAACTGTGGATAGATGGCAGCATTCGCGCAAAACTGAAAGGGCCAACCACCACATTTAACCATGGCAAGATGACTGGGAATATGGCAGAATACAATCAGTAGTTATTCCCTCCACAAGGCAATCAAACGTCAGTATAGAGAGAAAGTGGAGTCGCAAATCAACAGCTCAGACATGAGACGTATGTGGCAGGGTCTACAGACAATCATGGAAAGGAAAACCTTGCGGACACCTTCTTTGCCCGCAAGGTTTTAGGATAACACAGTGCCACCCGACTTGGCCCGGTACCAAGGATTGTGGGCTCTCCTTCTCTCTGGCCAATGTGAGTAAAACATTTAAGCGTGTTAACCCTCGCAATTGCTGCCGGCTCAGACGGCATCCCTAGTCGGGTCCTCAGAGCACGCGCAAATCATCTGGCTGGTGTGTTTACGGACATATTCAATCAATCCCTATCCCAGTCTGCTGTCGCCACATGCTTCAAGATGGCCACCATTGTTCCTGTACCCAAGAAGGCAAAGGTAACTGAACTAAATGACTATCGCCCCGTAGCACTCACTTCTGTCATCATGAAGTGCTTTGAGAGACTACTCAAGGATCATATCACTTCTACCTCACCTGTCACCCTAGACCCACTTCAATTTGCTTACCGCCCCAATAGATCCACAGACGATGCAATCGCCATCACACTGCACACTGCCCTATCCCATCTAGTCAAGATGAATACACATGTAAGAATGCTGTTCATTGACTATAGCTTAGCTTTCAACACCATAGTACCCTCCAAGCTCATCATTATGCTCGAGGCCCTGGGTCTGGACCTTGCCCTGTGCAACTGGGTCCTGGACGTCTTGACATCCCGCCCGCAGATGGTGAGGGTAGGAAACAAAACTTCCAGTTCTCTGATCCGCAACACTGGGAGGGTGGTGCCAGGAAAATAACCTCTCAAACAACGCCAACAAAACAAAGAAGATGATTGTGGACTTCAGGAAACAGCAGAGGGAGCACTCCCCTATTCACATCGATGGGACAGCAGTGGAGAATGTGGAAAGCTTTAAGTTCCTCAGCGTACATATCACAGACAAACTGAAATGGTCCACTCACACAGACAGTGTGGTGAAGAAGGCACAACAGCGCCTCTTCAACCTAAGGAGACTGAAGACATGTGGCATGTCACCTAAAACCCTCACAAACTTTTACAGATGCACATTTGAGAGCATCCTGCCGGGCTGTGTCACTGCTTGGTATGGCAGCTGCATGGCCCGCATCCGCAGAGCTCTCCAGAGGGTAGTGCAGGGGAAAACTACCTGCCCCCCAGGACACCTACATATTACGATGTCACAAGAAGGCCAAAAAGACTTTCAACCACCCGAGCCAAGGATTGTTCACCCCGCTATCATCCAGAAGGCGAGGTCAGTACAGATGCATCAAAGCTGAGACCGAGAGACTGAAAAACAGCTTCTATCTCAAGGCCATCAGACTGTTAAATAGCCATCCCTAGCACATATACATTGACTTGAAATCACTATCCACTTTAATAAATGGAACGCTATCTTGCATTACGTATCTCATATGTGTATACTGTATCCTATACTATCCTACAGTATCTTATTCTATGCTGCTCTGACATTGCTCATTCATATATTTTTAATTCCATTCCTTTACTTAGATTTGTGTGTATTGGTTATATTGTCTGTAATTGTTAGATATTACTGCACCGTCGGAGCTGGAAGCACAAGCATTTCGCTACACATGTTATAACATCTGCTAAACATCCAATAAAATTTTATTTGAAAATCAGAATCTCGGAATGTACAGTAAATAGTGACATTGTTCCAGACAAACAATGGTTGTAGTCTGCCATTGTTCCAGACAAAGGATGGTTGCAGTCTGCCATTGTTGCTCAGACAATCCACTAGCTGTCCATGAAGTAAGCAGACACAACCTCTCAGAGGAGAGGAACTGACAGAGAGGGAGCACTGACGGGCAGAATCAATTTGGACAAAATAAATAGAGTGGCCGGGGTCAATTACATTCAACCCACCGACACGCACTCACGCACAAACACACACCACCTGCAAATACTGTATGCTTACACACACACACCCACACACGCATACACACACACCCCACCTGTAAACCTGCACACACACACGCACGCACGCACGCACACACGCACACACGCACACACGCACGAGCACACACACACAGACACACACACACCGTCCTGCCGGAGAGAGAGAGACAAAGTGAGATAATGACAGAGAGAGACAGAGCGAGTATGTGTGTGAGTGAGAAAGAGAGAGAGAGAGCGAGGGTTTGTGTCTGGCTACCCACACTTGCTCCCTAAATAGTAGGCTGTTTGAGTATGCGAAAAAATAAAGTTTAATAGTATGCGACATTTTGAAAATCAAGTATACTGTGCCAGGATGTCATATTCATTTCAATTTTGACAAAAGCTGATAAATTAGATATGGAGATGCAGTACTGAAATCAACAAATAGCAAAGATGCATTCTAATAAAATTCAAGGCACACTTTTCCCAAATTCATTGGCAGAGATGGGCTGTGAGTGGTAGACCCTAGATCTATTCAAGTAGAAAACAAAAAAACTAGACTTCTTAATTGGGAAGATGTCGAATCTCGTTTCTTGTTCTCTTGGCCTTCAAATTGGAAATGTGCTGTTATCAGGCTGGTTAATGCGATGCATTTCTGTTGAAATTGGAAAAGTCCACCTGCACTCGGCCTCACCCCACCTACTTAGCCAGTCAGGAGCCACTACTGCGTTGCGGCAGTGGCATACTACATACTATGTGCATCGATATGTGCTAAATAGTATGCGACGATGAGTACATATTATGCCATTGAAGCATGCAGTATGCTAGTATGGGTATTCAGACATGGCCAGGGACTCTGTCTCCACTCCTCAATGAAGATCAGGTTGTGCAGACTGAGGCAGTCAGTTGATAAATGAACTGTCATGCAGGTGCCTCACCTACAACCTTCTCTTAATTGCCATCAGTATTTATAGATAAGGGCCACCATCCTAAGGTGCTGTAGGTTATGCTACAACTGTACCATGTGAAACTGTGCCATCTGTCAGTTATAATACAGGCATTTAACTACGATTTCAGAAAAGTTTTATACTTACAACGTTTTACATCCTGTTTTTGTCCCCAGAAACACTCATATTGAATAGTATTTTGTTTTCCTACCTCACATACAGTACAGTAGCTACATCCTTCTTGCCAAAACCTGTTAAACTCCAGACAATGAGCCATAGCCTAAATGAGAACGCTATCCTTTCTGATGACAATGTTTGGAGGGATCATCAGTGTATCTTTAGGGGCGCTGGATGGCTGCATGGCGTGGTGATCACTATAGATTACCATTATGTTATTTATATGCACTCTCTCTGTCTTTCACTCTCTACTCTCTCCCTCCCTCCCTCTATCACCATAAATGAGCATTATCTTATTCACTCACTCACTCACTCACTCACTCACTCACTCACTCACTCACTCACTCACTCACACACACACACACACACACACACACACACACACACACACACACACACACACACACACACACACACACACACACACACACACACACACAGTCCTGCCGGAGAGAGAGAGAGACAAAGTGAGATAATGAGAGAGAGAGACAGAGCGAGTGTGTGTGTGAGAGAAAGAGAGAGAGAGAGCGAGGGTTTGTGTCTGACTATTCATACTTGCTCCCTAAATAGTAGGCTGTTTGAGTATGCGAAAAAATAAAGTTGAATAGTATTAGTTCAAGTACTATATAAAAAAAGGGAACTAACACTCACCCTTTTCTTTTTCTTACTAGCACTGACTTTGATGTTAACTACTTTATTATCTATGATTGTGATATGCGGTCGTCTTACCTAGCTAACTGTAAGTCGCTCTGGATAAGAGTATCTGCTAAATGACTAAATTACTTTTAGCTAATTTTACAGTCTGTCTGGAGTGCCAGAGGGGTGGGGTTTGCCTTTTGAATCTATTCTATTAGTTTGGTTTTGCCGGGCCAGCTCAAGCCCAGCTAACCTGTTTGAAATTATTTTGAATAGAATGTGAATCCATATCTGTTGCTGAATCACATAACCTCCTGTTTCCCTGGTGATTACACCTCTGCCTGTCTGTCTGACTGTCATGTAAATAGATCCATAGACTGTCTTCTAGGTGGGGGGGGGTGCTTAAAGGGGGCTGAACTTCCTGATTTAACCACGTTTTTCGGCTTGGTCATAATAAAATGCAGGGGTCATGACTTAAGCCATACTAGAGTTGTGTTAGGGGGGGTTTAATGTGTGTGTGTGTGTGTGTGTGTGTGTGTGTGTGTGTGTGTGTGTGTGTGTGTGTGTGTGTGTGTGTGTGTGTGTGTGTGTGTGTGTGTGTGTGTGTGTGTGTGTGTGTGTGTGTGTGTGTGTGTGTGTGTGTGTGTGTGTGTGTGTGTGTGTGTGTGTGTGGCAAGCATTTGCACATTCATTCCACCAAAACACTACACAGTTACAGTCACTCACCTTTCTAGACAACTTGAAACAATATTTTCATGTTGCACATGTTTCAGTTGTCTCATTAAATTATTTAAATATTTGTATATGAATTTCTAAAATGTATAGTTGGTTTGAGGTTTTAAAGTAATTGAAAATTGGATCTATTGACACTTACAAATATTGTCCCATGTACATTGTGTAATTTACTGATGTCCCTAATTAGCCCCATAGGGATATCGCATGTTGAACCAAATTGACAATGGGCATTACGATCCAGTCACACGCAGCTGCGCTCCAAATTGATGTTTACTTGTGTGCTGCTAGCTGTGGGCATGATTGAAATAAACCCAACCCAGGGCAAACTGTTGTGGTACCCTTCATTCCGTGATGTACAATTATTTTTCTCATCATCTCGCCTTTTTCAGTTTTGGACGAGACTGATTTCATGACCAAAATTATCCTATTTACACTTTGTAGTCAATTTAAGTATTTCTGACTCATATTGATGCCACGTAGGCCATTTTCAAAACGAGAAGTTGCTTTTTAGGGGCAGTCGCTCTTCAAATTAATCTCTGCACTGCATAAAGCGAAATCTAAGGAAGAACACATATCTTAAATTCACTGATAATTCACTTAAATGTTTAGTTTTTTCTTGTTTTTCTTACCAAGCTAAATTATCTAACGTCATTGGCAGATAAGTTACTTTACACTCATTGAAAAGTGCAGATTTTATCAAATGTTATAAATGATGACAGCGCTCAGGCTCTGTGCTTCATAGCGTTGCATGGGTTTTGACTAACAGACTTTCTTGAACTTTAGCACTGCACGCGACACGTTGGTAATAGAACAAGCTTTCAAATGATGCCCGGCTGACCCAAATAGAGATTTATAATGGGCAGTTTTTGGATTCCGTAAACAGCAACAGTAAATGTGTTGTGGACCAAAGCGCAGCGTGGAAAGTGATCATGATCTTTATTGTCAAGAATCACTCAAACAAAAATAAGGAACGCGAACAGTTCGGTCATGCAGAGATACTAAACGGAAAACAACACCCCACAAAACCCAAAAGGAAAATAACAACTTATATATGATCCACAATCAGAGACAACGATAGACAGCTGCCTATGATTGGGAACAACACTCAGAAAAAAAACAAAGAAAGAGAACATAGATTCTCCCACCCGAGTCACACCCTGACCTAACCAAACAATAAATAAGGATCTCGAAGGTCAGGGCGTGACATGTGTGATGGCAAAATGCAGCGTTGGGTTCCAACGTGTGCTCTTGTCCCTCAATGGCACAGCTAGGAAAGTGAACAAACTAACCTTATTGTTGCAGTCTTATAGTTGAAGACTTACTTGTATTATACGACTGCAATTAAATTAATTAGGAACTGTGCACACTTTGGAGAGGTGTGGCCACTTGCAGACACCAGTTAGTCCTCTTACTCAAACTCTTGTCATTCCTTTGTCTACCCCACATTTTCCATTAATATTATTATCATGTTATAATGTATTTAGTTTTTTTTTGTGTGTTATTTCTTACATTATTAGCCCGTAATTCTTCTTCTAATCAAATTTCAAATCAAATCAAATGTTATTGGTCACATACACATGGTGAGCAGATGTTAATGCGAGTGTAGAGAAATGCTTGTACTTCTAGTTCTGACCGTGCAGTAATATCTAACAAGTAATATAACAATTTCACAACTACTCCCTTAAACAGACACAAGTGTAAAGGAATGATTAAGAATATGTACATATAAATATATGGATGAGCGATGGCCGAACAGCATAGGCAAGATGCAGTAGATGGTATAGAGTACAGTATATACACATATGAGATGAGTAATGTAGGGTATGTAAAGCATTATATAAAGTGTCATTGTTTAAGTGACTAGTGATAAATAATTAATAATTGAATGATTGAGTCTGTATGTTGGCAGCAACCACTCAATGTTAGTGACGGCTGTTTTTCAGTGTCTCGGTCCCAGCTTTGATGCACCTGTACTGACCTCGCCTTCTGCATGATAACGGGGTGAACAGGCAGTGGCTTGGGTGGTTGTTGTCCTTGATGATCTTTTTGACCTTCTTGTGACATCTGGTGTTGTAGGTGTCCTGGAGGGCATGCGTTGTGCAGACCTCACTACCCTCTGGAGAGCCTTACGGTTGTGGGCGGAGCAGTTGCCCTACCAGGCCGTGATACAGCTCGACAAGATGCTCTCGATTGTGCATTTCAGTTCTGTTATACTCACATTTCAAAACGAGTGTTTTTGGCGACAAGCCAAATTTCTTCCGCCTCCTGATGTTGAAGAGGCGCTGTTGAGCCTTTTCCACCATGCTGTCTGTGTGTGTCAGCGATTGGGTGCAGAGATGTAGCGGAGTCAGGCGCAGGACACAGGTTTGAGCAACACAACTGAGTTTACTCACAAAAATTTGAGCAATATTCCAAATAGGAAAATACATACAAACTAACATCTACAACAACAACAATCACGGACAGAACAGAAATGTATGCCAGAGGGTAAATAGGGTACATGATATGGGAATTGAAACCAGGTGTGTGTAATACAGACAAAACAAAACGAAAATTGAACATGAATCGGTGGTGACTAGAAAGCCGGTGACGTCGACCGCCGAACACCACCCGAACAAGGAGAGGGGCCAACTTCGGCGAAAGTCGTGACAGTGTGGGTGGACCATTTCAGTTTGTCCATGATGTGTACGCTGAGGAAATGACAACTTTCCACCAACAGCGCCTTGGGTTAAAATTAGCTAATTTATCTGCCAATGACATTAGATAATTTATCTTGGTAAGTTTTTTTTTTTATAAAACACATTTTATGTGAATTATCACTCAACATAAGATATCTAGGCTTGCTTTTTGCAGTGTTGCTGCCTCCATCTGATCGGCCGGCTTTGATAGTAATCACTCTGTCTTCAAGGAGATCAGGTTTATTGATTACTGATAGGATGTCCTTAACCGTCACTCAGTGTGTATGTGCATGTGGTCTGGATTTACACTAACAGGAGGAAATTGGAGAATATTTCAGGAGCTGTTACTCTTTACCTCAAAGTTGTTTTTTCTCTTCTATGTTCTGGAACAAAGTCCCATTGACACTTTTTCTTGAATAATTTAGGAAATTTGTAGTGACAAATTATTTGTGTTCTGCATTCATGCTGTGTGTTTTTTCCTGAATGTAAAGGCTAAAGGTGCTCCTTGTTATGATTTGTACATACATTATTCTAAATTATACAGGTAAAATACAGGATACTATGAACGTGGCCATATATTTTATGTTACAGTATTTAGCCTTCAGTTAAGCTAAGGACATTCTATTGTAGCAGTTCAGCACATTAAATTAAGCTATTCTCATTCCCTTGGCCTCAAAGTTGTGTCCACTTACACAACAATGCTACCCTTGATGTCTTAGTTCAGTTGATGAAGATTTAAATTGAGCAATCGTTGGATAAATAGGACAAGTCCCACTTATTTGTTTCATCCCTTGACATTCGTAACCGCTGAATGGTTTCTATGGCGATGACTGCGAAAATGTAGTCAGGTTGTCTTGTGAGGAAGGGATCATCTGTTTTTTTTGTATCTCTCTACAATAGCTTGAGGGAGGAGAGGATAGATGAGGGAGAGGCAAAAGGGAGAAGAGATGTATAAGCTACAGGGTAATTACATTGAGAGATTGACCGCTTGGCTGGTTTTACCCAATCATTACACAAGAGGAAAGATACTCCTCTTTCCTCTGTCTGTCCCTCTCAGCTTCACTCCATCTCTCCTCTCCCCATCTCTGTGAAGGGTGGATGCTGTAGGAATGGAGAGGAGATTATTTCATAATTCATATAATATCTTTGTGAAAAAAATGGAATTATATAAATCTCTAGTCTAATCTTATCAATATTCAAACTCTACAGTGCTCGTCTCTACTTTACTCAACTACAGTGCATTCGGACCTTTTCCACATTTTGTTACATTACAGCCTTATTCTAAAAATGGATTTAATTGTTTTTCCCCCTAATCAATCTACATTCAATACCCCATAATGACAAAGCAAAAACAGGTTTCTAGAAATATCACATTTACATAACTATTCAGATCCTTTGCTCAGTACTTTGTTGAAGCAACTTTGGCAGCGATTACAGCCGCAATTCTTCTTGGGTATGACACGAGCTTGGAACACCTGTATATGGGGAGTTTCTCCGATTCTTCTCTGCAGATCCTCTCAAGCTCTGTCAGGTTGGATGGGGAGCGTCGCTGCACAGCTCTTTTCAGGTCTCTCCAGAGATGTTCGATTGGTTTCAAAGTCTGGGCTCTGGCTGGGCCACTCAAGGACATTCAGAGACTTGTCCCAAAGCCACTCCTGCATTGTGTTTTCATCAAAAATCTCTCTGTACTTTGTTCTGTTCATCTTTCCCTCAATCCTGAGTAGTCTACCAGTCCCTGCCGCTGAAAATCATCCCCACAGCATGATGCTGCCAGCACCATGCTTCACCGTATGGCTGGTGCCAGGTTTCCTCCAGACGTGACGCTTGGCACTCAGGCCAAGGAGTTCAATCTTGGTTTCATCAGACCAGAGAATTTATTTTCTTATGGTCTTGAGAGTCTTTAGGTGCATTCTGGCAAACTCCAAGCGGGATGTCATATGCCTTTTACTGAGGAGTGGCTTCCATCTAGCAACTCTACCATAAAGGCCAGATTGGTGGAGTGATGCAGAGATGGTTGTCCTTCTGTAAAGTTCTCCCATCTCCATAGAGGAACTCTGGAGCTCTCTCAGAATAACCATTGGGATCTTGAACACCTCCCTGACCTAGGTGCATCTCACCCGCTTCTCACTCGCTTCTCACCAGTCGGCCAGCTCTAGGAAGAGTCTTGGTGGTTCCAAACTTTTTCCATTTAATAACCTCTTAGGGATCCCATCAGCCCAATTCCCGTCCGGATCCCGTTAACAGGATTGATTTGACAACATCCAGTGAAATTGCAGTGTGCCAAATTCAAAAACAGAAATACTCATAATAAGAATGCATTAAACATACAACTGTTGTACCTCAAAATACAGCTGAACTTCTTGTTAATCCAGCCACAGTGTCAGATTTCAAAAATGCTTTATGGCGAAAGCAGACCATGTGATTATCTGAGGACAGCACCCAACATACAAACACAAGAATATCCTATTTCAACCAGCCAGGTGCGACACAAAAACCTGAAATAAAATATATAATTTATGCCTTACCTTTGAAGATATTCTTATGTTGGCACACCAAAATGTCCCAGAAACATCACAAATGGTCCTTTTGTTCGATACAGTACTTCTTTATATCCCCAAAATGTCCATTTATTTGGCGCGTTTGATTCAGAAATACTACAAAGTATCTAATAGGTTACCTGTAAACTTGGTCCAAACATTTCAAAAACTTTCCTAATCCAAACTTAGGTATACTAAAATGTAAATAATCGATACAATTTAAGGCGGGATAAATTGTGTTCAATTCCGGATAAAAACAAAGCAAAGCACATTCCAGGTCGCTCGCACCAAAAGACTTGAGTCCCTTGAGTGACACATGGAAATAACAGGACTACTTCTTCATTTCGTATCAACCAATTTCTAAAGACTGTTGGCATCTAGTGGAAGCCATAGGAACTGCAAGCAAATTCCTATTAAAAAGAGCTTCCCATAGACACATAATAGAAAACACATTGACCCCAAAAATACATTTCCCTGGATGGATTGGGCTCGGGGTTTTGCCTGCCAAATCAGTTCTGTTATACTCACAGACATTATTCAAACAGTTTTAGAAACTTCAGGGTGTGTTCTATCCAAATCCAAAGGCAAATCCTAGCTTCTGGGCCTGAGTAGCAGGCAGTTTACTTTGGGCATGTTTTTCATCCGGATGTGAAAATACTGCCCCCTAGCCTTAAGACGTTTTAAGAATGATGGAGGCCAGTGTTCTTTGGGGCCTTCAATGCTGCAGAACATTTTAAATATCTTTCCCCGGATCTGTGCCTTGACACAATCCTGTCTTGGAGCTCTTCCTTCGACCTCATGGCTTGGTTTTTGCTCTGACATGCACTGTCAACTGTGGGACATTATATAGAGGTGTGTGCCTTTCCAAGTCATGTCCATTCAATTGAATTCAAGGCAGAGGGATTCCAATCATGTTGTAGAAACATTAAGGATGGTCAATGGAAACAAGATGTACCTGAGCTCAATTTCGAGTCTCATAGCAAAAGATCTGAATACTTATGTAAATAAGGTATTTATTTTTAATACATTTGCACAAATGTAGAAACATGTTTTCGCTTTGTCATTATGGGGTATTGTTTGTTGACTGATGAGTAAAAAAAGGTATTTAAGCAATATTAGAATAAGGCTGTGGTCTGAATACATTCGGAATGCACTGTATACAGTGGGGCAAAAAAGTATTTAGTCAGCCACCAATTGTGCATGTTCTCCCACTTAAAAAGATGAGAGAGGCCTGTAATTTTCATCATAGGTACACTTCAACTATGACAGACAAAATGAGAGAAACAAAATCCAGAAAATCACATTGTAGGATTTTTAATGAATTTATTTGCAAAATTATGGTGGAAAATAAGTACAGTTTTTCAATGGGATCTATCCATAGGGGGATTCTGGGCAACTGAAATGTCCAACCGTTTTCAAGAGGCTACCTATAACATCTGTACGAAAACCAAATTAAGGGAGACAAAGATATGATTAAAAAACAGCTGTTGATGCAATATGAAAGAAATGGGTGGAGGAGATTAATCACAAACCCAAATTGAGAACCTTTTGTTTGATTAAGGGTGAATTTGTGTGCGAGAGATATATTATGTATAATCTACCTAAAAGCAAGAGATCTCTATGTGCACAGGTAAAGTCATGGATATTGCCTCTGTGTATTGAAACAGGTCAGTATTGCGGTGAAATGGAAGAGGAAAGACTATGTAACTATTGTGACCTCGAAGAAATAGAGAATGTTACTCATTTTATCCTCCATTACCCTTTCTACCACGATATACGCTGGCTCTTATTCCAGAAAGCCCAACCTGGCATTATGTGGCTGAGTGATGAAGGGAAATGTAAATGTGTTTTTTTTGTCCATTGTGTATTTCCGTTTGTGGAATATTTAAATAAAGCCTGGAATAAAAGAAAAAGGCTACCTATAATTAAATTGTATAAAAAAATATTTTGCTTCTATGCGGTTAATGGCATGTGTATATAGATTGTTTATAGGTTTGTCTCCCATATGAATCTCCTCTTTGTGCCGAACTGTTTTTTGTTGTTGTAAAAATATTAATGTATTTAATTGAACCTTTATATAACTGGGCAAATCAATTAAGAACAAATTCTTATTTACAATGACGGCCTACACCAGCCAAACCCGGACAACGCAGGGCCAATTGTGCGCCACCCTATGGGACTCCCAATCACGGCCAGTTGTTATACAGCCTGAATTCGAACCAGTGTCTGTAGTGATGCCTCAAGCACTGAGATGCAGTGCCTTAGACCGCCGCGCCCAAGTGACTTCTGTTTCTTTTTTTCTCTGTATATGTATGTATGTATGTATGTATGTATGTATGTATGTATGTATGTATGTATGTATGTATGTATGTATGTATGTATGTATGTATGTATGTATGTATGTATGTATGTATGTATGTATGTATGTATGTATGTATGTATGTATGTATGTATGTATGTATGTATGTATGTATGTATGTATGTTTGTTTATTATTTTACTGCTCTAGGGATGTAATTTACTATTATTTATTGAATTGTACTTTTTTTAAATTCACTCTTTATGCAATGTGCAATGCAGAGAACACCAGAAGAATAATAATTATTTAATTCTCATAGTGAATTGGTAGTAAAGTAACTCATAGTAAGGTTAGTTTAAATTAATCCCATAAGTGACGTGTTGCCAATTGGAGATTTGACATGAAAATAATGTTTTATTTATTCACATACTCTACCCTACTCTACTCTAGTCCTACTCTACTTTATACACTACTCTACTCCTACAACATACACCACTCTACTCTGCTGTACGCTACTCTACTGTACTCCTACCATAATCTATTCTACTCTACTCTTCTCCTACTATATTGAACTCCTACTCTACTCGATACACTACAATAATCTACACAATACTATACCCTTCTCCTAGTCTACTCTACTCCTTCTCTACTTTATTCCTACTCTACTCAATACACTGCTCTGCTCTATTCTACACACTATTATATTTTAGTGCTACTCTACTTTATACACTGGAATACACGACACTACTCCTACTCTACTCTACACACTACTCCTACACTATACACTACATTATTCTATTACTACTCTACTTTATTCACTACTCTAATCTACTTATACTCTACACCTACTACAACTCTATACACAACTCTCCGATATACACACACAACACTACTCTACTCTGTACAGTACTATACGCCTACTCTAATCTATACACTACTATTTTCTATACACTCCTCTTATCCAGCCCTAATCTACACTACACTACTCTACTCTACACACTACTTTACTCTATTCTACACACTAATCGACTATACATACTACACTACCCTACTCTTACTCAAACTGCTCTATACACTACTCCACACCTGGTCTACTCTACTCTACCCATATTCTACTCTTACTCTACTCACAGCTCTACTCTACTCCTACTTTATACACTACTCTACTTGACCCTACTCCATTTTATTCACTACTCTACTCCTACTCTTTACACTATTGTACTCTAATCCTACATCTACTACAACTCTACCCTACTCTAATCACAATTCTACTCGACTATATACACAACACTACTCTACTCTGTACACTACTCGACTCTACTCACATTCTACACTACTCTATACACTACTCACCTCTATATACTACACTACTCTATACAATACACTACAGCTTGGCCCTCCCTTTGGCAGAGGTTAGCTTGGGGAGAGGAAGACTGGAGATGGAGACTGGCCGGAGCTTGCCGAGGAGTCCTGTTCTGTGCACAGGTCGTGCATGCGGAGATGAACCGCGGAGACCATGGTAGGCCACCAAAAGTGTTGTCACACAAAGGTCAGGGTCCGCCGGGAGCCTGGGTGGCAGGCAAGCCTGGGGGATTGGAGCAGGAGCAGACTGCGTCAGGAACGAACATCCGGTTGTCTACCCCCCCCTCCTGGGGTTCGGCTGGGAATGCTGTGTCTCACGAACATGCTTCTTTATTCCCAAGCTGAATGCCATCGGGGGAAAGATGGTCTCGGGTTCTGTGGTGTGGGGCTATAGCTGTGGGGCTATAGCGGCGTGACAGCTAAATCGGCTTGACATTCTTGGATCCCGGCCGGTATGAGAGGGAGAAGTTGAACCAGGTGAACATCAGGACCCACCTAGCTTGCCTGAATTGAGGCGCTTGGTGGTCCGGAGATATTCCAGGTTCTTGTGGTTGGTCCACACAATGAACGGATGTTCCGCCCCCTCCAGTCTGTGCCTCCACTCCTCCTACGCCTTTTTCACCGCAATAAGCTCACGATTCCCTACATCATACTTCCTCTCTGTGGTGTTGAGGCGGTGGGAACATCTGAAGCATTGGCCTCTACCACGAACTGGCGGGACAGATCAGGATGAACCAAGACAGAAGCTGTGGTGAAGTGGTGTTTTAGATCCCGGAACGCCTGGTCAGCAGCTGGGGACCACGTGAATGGAACATTAGGAGAGGTGATTGCAGTGGGGAAGCCAGGTTGCTGTAACTCTGGATAAATTGGCGATAAAAGTTGGCGAATCCCAGGAAACGTTGCAGCTGCACCCTGGACGTAGGCTGGGGCCAATCCACCACCACTCTCACGTTTCCGTGATCCATCTGTACACTCCCTGCAGAGATGATGTAACCCAGAAAGGGGATGGTGGAGCGACGGAATTCGCATTTGGAGGCGTTGGAGAACCTGTCGGAAGTTGAACACGTGTTCTTGGGTGGAGCGTGAGAAGACAAGGATGTCATCGAGGTAGACAAAGATGAACCAGTTCAATGTGTCGCGGAGAACATCATTATCCAGAGCCTGGAACACAGCAAGGATGTTGGTAAGGCCAAATGGCATGACCAGATACTCATAATGATCGCTGGCCATGTTGAAGGCAGCCACTTGTCCCCTTCCTGTATCCGCACCAGGTGGTAGGCATTCCGTAGGTCCAGCTTGGAGAACACGGTGGCCCCCTGGAGCGGCTCGAAGGCAGAGGAGATGAGGGGTAGCGGGTAGCGGGTAGCGGTTCTTTACAGTGACTTCCCCCGGAAGTCATCTAATCTACTCCATACAATACTCTACTCTACACAGTACTCAACCCTACTCTACCACACATTTACTCCTACACTACGCTACTCTACTCTATACACTACTTTACTATACTCTACCCTTACTCCTACTCCAACTCTACCCTACTCTTCTCTACCCTACTATTTTCCTACACTAATTAACTTTACACTACCCTCTACCTCACTCCTACCCTACTCTACTCTGTACATAACACTACCTAACCCTATTGTAGTGATACTCTACTGTTTACAATACACTACTTGTACACTACTCTGTTCCTACTCTACTCAATACTCTATTCTACATCTACTCCTACGCTACTCTAATTTATACACTACGCTACTCTATACACTACTCTATCCTAATCCTACTCTACTCTACACACTACTCTACTCCTCTATTCACTCTTACCCTACAACACCTTACTTCTACATTACTCTAGTCCTACTCCACTCCTACCCTACTATATACACTGATCTTCTATACTCCTACTCTAAACTACTATAATCCCAATATTCTCCTACTCTACGGCCTACTTTACTCCTACTCTTTCCCTAATTTCCCCCATTCCTGCTCTACTCACTCTTACCTTACTGTACTCTACTCCCACCATACTCTATACATTACTCTACTCTTACACCACTCTACTCTATACAATACTTCAGACGTTACACTACACAATACTCTACACACTACTCTACTGTACCATGCATTTACTCCTACTCTACTTTGTACACCACACTACTCTATACACTACTTTACTATACCCTACTCCATCTCTACTTTACTATACTCCAATTCTACTCAATGCACTACTCTATTCTACCCTACTCTTCTCTACACTAGTAATTTTCCTACTTTACTCTACTCCTATTACTACTCTTCTCCAACTCACTCTTACCCTACTCTACTTCTACTCTACACTACACTTCTCTATACGTTACACTACTTAACCCTACTCTACTGCTACACTACTCAACTCAAACAATACACTACTCTACTCTATTCTACATCTACTCCTACACTAATTTATACACTGCACTACTCTACTTCTACTTTACTCCCTACTTCTATTCCTACTCTACACACTACTCTACTCTATTCCTACTATATGTACTACTCTACTCTTACACCACTCTACTCTTACACCAATCTACCATACATCTACTACTACACTACTCTACTCTGTACACTACACTACTCTATTGTACTCTACTCTGTACATTACACTACTCTATTGTACTCTACTCTTACTCTACCTTACCCTTCTCCCACTGCTAATCTACTTTACATACTACTCTATTCTACTCAAACTCGACTCGACTCTATTCCTATTCGACTTATACTCTACTCTACACATTACTTTACACACTACTCTACTCATATTCTACACAATTAATCTACTCTACTCTACTCTGCTCTACCACACTACACTATGCTATTCTACTCCTACTGTACTCCTACTCTACCCTAAAAGTAGAGTTAAAAGTAAAGCACTTGGTAGAGTATGTATAGAGTAGAGTAGAGTATAGTAGGGTAGAGTAGTGTATAGAGTGGAGTAGAGAATATTAGGTTACAGTAGGGGAGTGTATAGAATGGGGTAGGAGTAGGTTTGGAGTAGAGTGTATAGAGTAGAGTAGAGCAGTGTATAGAGTAAAATAGATTAGTGTATAGAGTAGAATAGGGTAGAGTAGAGTAGGGTGGAATAGAGTGGTGTAGTGCATGAGTATACACTACTCTTCTTCTACTCTACCCTTTACAGTACTCTACTCATATTCTACTCCACTCTATTTACTATTCTTCCCTACACTATAATCTACCCTACTCTATACATTACTCTATACACTACCCTACTCTACTCCTACCGCACCCTACTCCTATTCTGCTCTACTCTATACTCTATCCTACATCTACCTCCACACTACTTTGCTATACTTTATACACTAGGCTACTCTACTATACCCATACTCTAGTGTAAGAGTAGAAGTAGGGTAGTTTAGAGTAGAGTAGTTTACAGAGTAGAGCAACGAAGAGAGGGAAAAATAGAGAAGAGTATCGTGTAGAGTAGAGTAGAGTATATGCATGTCTAGAGTAGAGTAGATTAGGGTACAATAGGTTAGAGTAGAGTCGTGTATAGAGTGGAGTAGGAATAGAGTAGGGTGGAGTAGAGTATGGTAGAGTCGGTAGAGTAGGGTAGAGTATAGAGTAAAATAGAGTAGTGATTTGAGTAGAATATAGTAGGGTAGACTAGAGTAGTGAAATATATGAACTCTATTTACCACCCTACTCTACTCTAATATACTCTACTCTATACACTACTCTACTCTGTACTCTACTCTGTACTCTACTCTACACTACTCTAGTCTACCCTACACTACTCTAGTCTACCCTACCCTACTGTATCCTAATCTACTCTACTCTATACACTACTATACTGTACCCTACTATATTCTATACACTACTCCACTCTACCCTACTCACATTCCTATTCCTTCACTCTATTCCTTTGCTACTCTATACACAAATCTACTCTACTTTACCCTGCTCCTACTCTATACACTACACTCCTATACTCTACTCTATAGACTACTCCACCCTACTCCTAATACTACTTCACTCTACTTCTTTGCTACTCTATAAACTATTTCTACTCTACACCACTTTACTTTACTCTTACTCCTAAGCTACTTCTACCATACATCTACTTCTACCTCTACACTACTCCACCATATTCTAACCTACGCATTACACTACTTCACCCTACTCTTCTCACCCCTACTCTACTGTACTCTGTACAATACACCAATCTAATCTACTCAACTCCTTTCTTCTCTTATCAAGTCTACTCTACACCGTACACAACTCTGCTCTACTCAACTCTACTCCTATTCCTAATATACTCTACTTAACACCACTCTACTCTTCTATATCCTTCTCTACTCTATACACTACTCTACTTTACACTCTACTCTAAACTACTCTATACAATACTCTACTCTACTCTATTCTACTCCTACTATCCTCCACTCACTCTTACTCTACTCTACTCCTACTCCACACTACTCCACCCTACACTGCTCTTCACTTCTCTATACATTACACTGCTCTACCCTACTCTTCTCATGTCCTACTCTACTCTACCACTATACAATACACCACTCTACTCATGCAATACTTTACTCAATACACTACTCTACTCTTTTCAATAGTCTACTCTACTCTATTATATACTACAATAGATCTACTCCTACACTACTGTAATCTGATTTATACACTACCTAACTACATTACTTTACTCTACAAGCGATTCTACACACTACTCTACTATATACACACAAACTACTATAACCCTAATATAACCCTAATATACTCTACTCCTACTCTAAGCACTACTCTACTCCTACTCTCCTTCATTCCTACTCTACTCACTCAACTGCTACGCAACTCCACTAACTACACAACATCACTCTACTCTACACACTACTTCTGCCATAATCTATACACTACTATACTCTTCCACCACTCTACTTTAAACAATGCTCTACTCTACTCTTTAAACTACACACCACTCTGCCCTACTTTACCATACATTTACTCCAACACTACTCTACTTTGTACACTACTCTATAGACTACTACACGCGACTCTCCTCAACCCTACTCCTTTCCTACTCTAACCCTACGACAACTCCACACACTACTCTACACCTACTCACTCTCACCCTCCTCTAATCCTGCTATACACCTACTCTACCATTCTCTACACATTACACTACTTTACCCTACTCACTACTTTACTCTATACAGTACACTACTTAATACACTACTCTACCCTACTCTACCATATATCTACTCCTACACTACTGTACTCTAATTTATACACTACTCTACTCTATTTCTACTCTACCATACTCCTACTCTGCATACTACTTTACTCTACCCTACTCTACTATATTCCGACTCTACTCCTACTCTACTACATACACTACTCTACTCTAACCCCACTCTACTCCTACACTACAGGCTACTCTACTCAACTCTACCATACATTTACTCCTACAATACTTTACTTTGTACAATGCGCTACTCTACTCTATACACTACTCTACCCTACTCTACTCTACTCCTTTCCTAGTCTACTCCTACTCTACTCTACTCACTCCTACATTATACTACTTCTCACACCCTACACCATTCTACTGTACCCTACTCTACTGCAACTATACTCTACACGCTACTCGTACACTACTCTATACACAACTCTAATCTACTCTACTCTTTACACTACTCTAATCTACCATATATTTACTCCTACACTACTCTAATTTATACACTACTCTAATCTACCATACTCTTCTCTACCATACTCCTACTCTACTCTAGGTCTACATTAATCTACTCTGTACACTACACGACAGACTACTCTACTTTACTCCTAATACAGTGCCTTGCAAAAGTATTCAACCCCCTTTGCGTTTTTTCTATTTTGTTGCATTACAACCTGTAATTTAAATATATTTTTATTTGGATTTCATGTCATGAACATACACAAAATAGTCCAAATTGGTGAAGTGAAATGAAAAAAATTATGTGTTTAAAAAAAATAAAAAAATAAAAATAATAATGGAAAAGTGGTGCGTGCATATGTATTCACCCCCTTTGCTATGTATTCACCCCCTTTGCTATGAAGCCCCTAAATAAGATCTGGTGCAACCAATTACCTTTAAAAGTCACATAATTAGTTCAATAAAGTCCACCTGTGTGCAATCTGAGTGTCACATGATCTGTCACATGATCTCAGTATATATATATATATATATACATCTGTCTGAAAGGCACGGAGTCTGCAACACAACTAAGCAAGAGGCACCACCAAGGCACCACCAAGTGGCACTGAAAACCAAGGAGCTCTCCAAACAGGTCAGGGACAAAGTTGTGGTGAAGTACAGATCAGGGTTGGGTTCTAAAAAGATATCCGAAACTTTTAACATTTCACGGAGTACTATTAAATCCATTATTAAAATAATGGAAAGAATATTGCACCACAACAAACCTGCCAAGAGAGGGCTGCCCACCAAAACTCACGAACCAGGCATAGAGGGTATTAATCAGAGAGGCAACAAAGAGACCGAAGATAACCCTGAAGGAGCTGCAAAGCTCCACAGCAGAGAGTGGAGTATCGGTCCATAGGACCACTTTAAGTCATACACAGCTTTACGGAAGAGTGGCCAGAAAAAAATAAGCAAACATGTTTTGGTGTTCGCCAAAAGGCATGTGGGAGACTCCCCAAACATATGTAAGAAGGTACTCTGGTCAGATGAGACTAAAATTGAGCTTTTTGGAGATCAAGGAAAATGCTATGTCTGGCGCAAACCCAACACCTCTCATCACCCGAGAACACCATCCCCACAGTGAAGCATGGTGGTGGCAGCATCATGCTGTGGGGATGATTTTCACCGGTAGGGACTGGGAAACTGGTCAGAATTTAAGGAATGATGGATGGTGCTAAATATAGGGAAATTATTTCAGTCTTCCAGAGATTTGAGACTGGGACGAAGGTTCACCTTCCATCAGGACAATGACCCTAAGCATACTGCTAAAGCAAAACGTGAGTGGTTTAAGTGGAAACATTTAAATGTCTTAGAATGGCCTAGTTAAAGCCCAGACCTCAATCCAATTGAGAATCTGTGGTATGACTTAAAGATTGCTGTACACAGCGGTCCAACTTGAAGGCGCTGGAGCAGTTTTGCCTTGAAGAATGGGCAAACATCCCAGTGGCTTGATGTGCCAAGCTTATAGAGACTTACCCCAAGAGACTTGCATCTGTAATTTCTGCAAAAGTTGGCTCTACAAAGTATTGTCTTTGGGGGGGTAAATAGTTATGCACGCTCAAGTTCTGTGTTATTGTCTTATTTCTTGTTTGTTTCACAATAAAAATATTTTGCATCTTCATAGTGGTAGGCATGTTGGTAAATCAAATGATATACAACCCCCCCAAAAATCTATTTTAATTTCAGGTTCTAAGGCAACAAAATAGGAAAAATGCCAAGGGGGTGAATACTTTCGTAAGCCACTGTATACTCTATACACTACTCTACTCTGACACCACTCTACATTCTACTCTACACACTACTCTACCCTACTCCTCTCGACTCTACTCCGACTGCTACACTAAACTCTACTCTAATCTACTCGCTACTAACCTACTCTGCTCTACACTTCTCAATACATTACACTACTCCTCTCACACCCTCCTCTACTTCTACACAATACACCATTCCACTCACAACACTACTTTACATTATACAATATGCTACCCGTACACTACTCTACTGCTACTCTAATCTACTCTACTCTACCCTACCTCTACTCCTACACTACTCAATTGTAATTTATACATTACGCTACTCTACCATTCTCCTACTCTACACACTGTATTCCTACTGTAAAATATTCTGTACAAAACTCTACTTTTTACACTAATCTACTACAGTTGAAGTCGGAAGTTTACGTACACTTAGGTTGGAGTCATTAAAACACGTTTTTCAAACACTCCACAATTTTTTGGAAAGTCAGTTAGGACATCTACTTTGTGCATGACAAGTCATTTTTCCAACAATTGTTTACAGACAGGTTATTTAACTTATAATACACTGTATCACAATTGCAGTGGGTCAAAAGTTTACATACCCTAAGTTGACTGTGCCTTTAAACAGCTTGGAAAATTCCAGAAAATGATGTCATGGCGTTAGAAGCTTCTAATAGGCATAATTTCAGTCAATTGGAGGTGTACCTGTGGATGTATTTCAAGGCCTACCTTCAAACTCAGAGCCTCTTTGCATGACATCATGGGAAAATCAAAAGAAATTAGCCAAGGCCTCAGAAAACAATTGTAGACCTACACAAGTCTGGTTCATCCTTGGGAGAAATTTCCAAACACCTGAAGGTACCACGTTAATCTGTACAAACAATAGTATGCAAGTATAAACACCATGGGACCACGCATCCGCCATACTGCTCAGGAAGGAGATGCGTTCTGTCTCCTAGAGATGAACATACTTTGGTGCGGAAAGTGCAAATCAATCCCAGAACAACAGCAAAGGACAGTGTGAAGATGCTGGAGGACTCAGGTACAAAAGTATCTATATCCACAGTAAAAACGAATCCTATATCAATATACCCTGAAAGGCCGCTCAGCAAGGAAGAAGCCACTGCTCCAAAACCGCCATAAAAAAAAGCCAGACTTCGGTTTGCAACTGCACATGGGGACGTACTTTTTGGAGAAATGTCCTCTGGTCTGATGAAACAAAAATAGAACTGTTTGGCCATAATGGCCATCGTTATGTTTGGAAGAAAAAGGGGGAGGCTTGCAAGCCGAAGAACACCATCCCAACTGTGAATCATAGGGGTGGCAGCATCAAACATGGGGTTGCTTTGCTGCAGAAGGGACTGTTGCACTTCACAAAATAGATGGCATCATGAGGAAGGAAAATTACGTGGATATATTGAAGCAACATCTCAAGACATCAGTCAGGAAGTTAAAACTTGGTCGCAAATAGGTCTTCCAAATGGACAATGACCCCAAGCATACTTCCAAAGATGTGGCAAAATAGCTTAAGGACAACAAAGTCAAGGTATTGGAATGGCCATCACAAAGCCCTGACCTCAATCCTATAGAAGATTTGTGGGCAGAACTAAAAAAAAGCTTGTGCGAGCTAGGAGGCCTACAAACCTGATTCAGTTACACTAGCTCTGTCATGAGGAATGGGCCAAAATTCAACCAATTTATTGGGGGATGCCTGTGGAAGGCTACCTGAAACGTTTGACCATAGGTTAAACAATTTAAAGGTAATGCTACCAAATACTAATTGAGTGTATGTAAACTTCTGACCCACTGGGAATGTGATGAAATTATTATTCTGACATTTCGTATTCTTAAAATGAAGTGGTGATCCTAACTGACCTAAGACAGGGAATATTTATTAGGATTAAATGTCAGGAATTGTGAAAAACTGAGTTTAAATATATTTGGCTAAGGTATATGTAAACTTCCGACTTCAAGTGTATATACGGGGCGGCAGCGTAGCTTAGTGGTTAGAGCGTTGGACTAGTAACTGGAAGGTTGCAAGTTCAAACCCCCGAGCTGACAAGGTACAAATCTGTCGTTCTGCCCCTGAACAGGCAGTTAACCCACTGTTCCCAGGCCGTCATTGAAAATAAGAATGTGTTCTTAACTGACTTGCCTGGTTAAATTAAATTAAATACACACACACACACTCTACTCTAATTCTAGACTGCTCTACTCTATACACTCTAATCTACTCTACTTCTTCTCCCACTCTACTCCTACTCTACACACTACTGTTCTCTACCCTACTCTACTCTATACAAAACACTACCTTACCCTAATCTACTCACACCCTACTCTATACCCAAGTCTTATGGGTCCTGGTTGAAAGTAAGTTGAAAGTGTGTTTTCGGACACAGCCAATATGCGTCTCTGCTGCGGATAATTTATGCATCATAGATTGGAGCTGTATTCTGGTGGTGCTACTCTAAAATGTATTTTTTAAAACAATACACTACTGCTACACTGCTCTACTCCTACTCTACTCTTCTCAGCCAATATGAAACTCAGGCTACTGACTCTGGTGTGTCTCTGCTACAGGTCATTTGTGCATCATGGATTGGAGCTGTATTCTGGTGGTGCTACTTGAAACGTAATTTTTAACTCACAATTATTCCAGGAGCTGTCACAAATGTCACATTTGTGAAGTGGCCCATAAGCAATAGGTGAGGAAGGAAATATTGTTAAAATAATAATAATAATACAGATTCTTCATTACTCCCTGTCTGGATCTATTTCATATGTTTTGATATGGGTATTAAGTTGTACTTTTGTTTATATTGTTTTCTATTCATAATGAATACAAGACTTACAAAGTTATTACAAACATATGAATAGCTGACTATCTAAAAATGCTCCAATTATAGATAAAATAAATATTGTTTATTCCGTGTAAAACTTTCTGACAGGCATCGTGATTGAACGAGCTGAGACGTGTAAAAACTATTGACCAATGCATACAGGTACAGTAGCTACATCATTGTCCTAAAAGAAAAGTGCAATCAATACCATTTTTGCTCTCCATTTCAAATAGATCCGATACAAACTGGAACAAACAAATCAATTATTTGGAGCTAGATATTTCATTTTGTGTAATAACTGCAATTATGGACATGTTTGTCCGTTCTGGTGTTCCGGAGTGAGAAGCAATCTTGCTTAACAATTATATTCTAATATTTTACCAACTGTTTTCAGTTTATATTGTTATTTTCTTTGGATGAATGTAAAGAGAGTATCAGCATGCATTCATAAAAGTTGTCTTCCCAGAAAATACATTGCCATGGTAACAAACCCATTTCAAATAATATTGAGATTTCAATCCATGATGTAAAACCTGATTTGAAACACTACCATCAGTGGCAGTTACATAGGCCTAGTCCCAGATTTTTTTTTTTTTACATGCTTCACACCTGACCCTTCAGAAAGACTTACTTGATGATTTCATTATATATTCTAGTTCATAATTAAAACATATTCAGCAATCATTAAACTGCCTATGTCTCTCTCTTTGACCTGGGTTCATATACTATTCAAAATCATGTCAAATACACTACATGAAGGTATGTGGACACCTGCTCGCCAAATATCTCATCCCAAAATCATGGGCATTCATATGGAGTTGGTCCCCCTTTGCCTCTATAAAAGCCTCCATTCTTCTGGGAAGGCTTTCCACTAGATGTTGGAACATTGCTGCGGGAACTTGCTTCCATTCAGCCACAAGAGCATTAATGAGGTCAGGCACGGATGTTGGGCGATTAGGCCTGGCTCGCAGTTGGCTTTCGATGTGGTTGATGTCAGGGCTCTGTGCAGACCAGTCAATTTCTTCCACACTGATCTCGACAAACCATTTCTGAATGGACCTCGTCTTGTGCAGGTGGGCATTGTCATGCTGAAACAGGAAAGGGCCTAATTGCTAAAAAGCTGGAAGCACAGAATCATCTAGAATGTCATTGTATGGTGTAGCATTAAGATTTCCCCTTCACTGGAACTAAGGGGCCTAGCCCAAACCATGAAAAACAGCCCCAGACCATTATTCCTCCACCAAACTTTACAGTTGGCACTATGCATTCGGGCAAGTAGCGTTCTCCTGGCATCTGCCAAACCTAGATTAGTCCATCAGACTGCCAGATGGGGAATTGCAATTCATCACTGCAGAGAACATGTTTCCGCTGCTCCAGAGTCCAATGTCGGCGATCTTTACACCACTCCAGCCGACGCTTGGCATTGTACATGGTGATCTTAGGCTTGTGTGTGGCTGCTCGGCCATGGAAACCCATTTCATAAAGCTCCCGACGAACACTTCTCGTGCTGACGTTGCTTCCAGAGGCAGTTTGGAAGTCAGTAGTGAGTGTTGCAACCGAGGACAGATGATATTTACGCACTACGCACTTCAGTGGTCCCGTTCTGTGAGCCTATCTGGCCTGCCACTTTGCCGCTGAGCCCGTGTTGCTCCTAGACGTTTCCACTTCACTATTACATCACTTACAGTTGACTGGGGCAGCTCTAGCAGGGCAGAGATTTGGCTTGCTGTAAAGGTGACATCCTATGATGGTGCCAGGTTGAAAGTCACTGAGCTCTTCTGTAAGGCCATTCTACTGACAAATTTTGTCTATGGAGATTGCAAAGCTGTTTGCTTGATTTTATACACCTGTCAGCAACAGGTGTGGCTGAAATAGCCAAATCCACTCATTTGAAGAGCTGTCCACATACTTTTGTATATGGTATACTTTAGCTGAGCTTGTTTGAGCTTGCCTGGCGCAATGGAACCAAAGCAATAGTCACGCAAATGTGAATACCATTTGAACCCAGGTCTGTTCTGTGTTGGCCTATGGTTTATTTAGTGAGTGCTTCAGAGCTTGTGTCCCAACTTGCCCATTATGCCCTATATAGTGCACTACTTTTGACCACAGCCCAATATGGGCCCTGGTCAGAAGTAGTGCCCTATATAGTGCACTACTTTTGGCCACAGCCCAATATGGGCCCTGGTCAGAAGTAAAGCAGTGCACTTTATAGGGAATAGGGTACCATTTGGGACACAACCTGATTCTATCTTAATTCAAAGCACAGTAATGATGAGTCAGGCCAGGCTGCCAACATCATTAAGTGTCTGGTGTTGTTGAACATCAACTTCCATGTTATCAGGTAATTTATGCATTATTAATCTAACTGAGCTTGGCTTTAGTGTAGAGACCTCCATGCACAACTATTAGAATATGGGACAAATAATTTTGCTATGCGACCTGGAGTTTTATTTTGGGAGCATCAGTGTGACAGCAACACTCTTCTCTATACTGCCCAACAAGACAGGCTGAACAAAACACCCAGATAATAATTATTGTTAACAATTAGGCTTTGCTTTACCTCAGCTGTCATGTGCCATAGAGTCCTCTCTCTCCCTCTGGTGGCTGCTTGCACAGACCAAGCCCTTCCCCCTGTCACTCAAGCAGGCAGCACACAGGTCCTCCACACCACGTGTCAAACTCATTCCACGGAGTACTTTGTACTTGATTGATGAATTTCAGGTCACTAATTAGCTAGAAACTCCCCTCACCTGGTTGTCTAGGTCTTAATTGAAAGGAAAAAACGAAACCTCCGTGGAATGAGTTTGACACCCTTCCTCCACGTTGTTTATTCTCTCACCATGCTCTCAATTCATGCACTCAACAGATTCTTCCAAAACAAGAACAATGGTGCTTTCCACACTACTTCTAAATATGAATCCACTTGTTTTCTCTATTATACTATTGATTTGTGTATCTTGCTCTCTGCAAAATGCAAGTTAGTCTACGGAAGCTGGCATCTACCTAAAATAAGACAATCGCTAATGCTAATCTCTAACTAGTTAACTAATTGCACTATTTAGGGCAAAGTAAATGTTAGCTCTAATATAGGCTACTACAAGTGGTGGTGTACTGAATATAAGCATGTTTTTTAAATTCTGTATCAGAGCCTATTCTAAAATTGTCTTCTAAATGTAACATTTATTCAAATTTGATTAGGGTCTCCTGGGAAACACTGACCAACACTTTGGTTTCCTACCCTGTCATAACTCATACCTGGCTTTTTCATTGGTTGACATGCCAAAAACTATCAACCATAGAATTAGAATAGTCATTAGATTTCCATAATTCCAACTGTATTCATTTAGAGATAACTGCCAAAAGAAAGAAAACACTTGAGTAAATGAGGCATACTGTCACGTTGGCATTAAGGATCGGGAGACAGGCGCAGGAATGTGTAATAGTTTTTTTATTAAGCCCAAATTACGGCGTGCCGTGTAAAGCATGGGGACGAAGACCAAACAAACACATAACAAAACACAGGATAGAAATCAAAAACAAAAGAGGAGTACCTCGAATAAATAACACACACAATGATTAACACAAGGGACGAGACCCGTAATCATATGCGCAATCCACAAGGGCACGAAAGCCCAAAACAGGTACTCACACGCACCAACAGACATAGTAGCAATAATCGACAGGACAATGGTAAACCAAGGACACACTTATACAATTACTAATCACTGGGAATAGGGGCCAGGTGTGCGTAATGAAAGTTCCGAAGGGATCCGTGACACATACAAAGTGTATTGAAAGCAGGTGCTTCCACACAGGTGCGGTTCCTGATTTAATTAAGCAATTCATAGCCCATCGTGCTTGGGTCACTTATAAAAATGTTCAGTTGGCCATTATTTTGGCTACACTCATAGAGTAAAGGTGCTTTCTAGAACCAAAAAAGGGTTCTTTGGCTGTCCACATAGGACCACCCTTTGAATAACCCTTTTTGGTTGCAGGTAGAACACTTTTGGCTCCAGGTAGAATCCCTTCCACGGAGAGTTCTACATGTAACCCGAAAGGGTTCTTCCACCTGGAACCAAAAATGATTTTCAAACAACCCTTTTGAAATCCATTTTTTCTAAGAGTGTAGCATGGCTAGAATAAGAGATCTCAGTGACTTTAAAAGAGGGGTCTCAAATGAGCATAGGGGGTTTAAAGGCTGTGTGTGTCTCAGTCACCAGATCTCAACCCAATTCAACACTTATGGGAGATTCTGGAGTAGCACCTGATACATTTTTCCATCATTATCAACAAAACACCAAGTGATGGAATTCTTGGGGAAGTTCAGAGTTCCAGACACTTGTAGAATCTATGCCAGGGATACTCAACTAGATTCAGCAGCGGGGCAAACATTTTTGTTGAGTGGATGTTCGGGGTGCCGGAACATAATTACAAATAGTTTGTGATTCAAAAGTAAGTAGGATTCATAAAGGCTTAATCAATTTAAAAAATGTATGTGGTGTTCTTAACTTTTTGAATGTTAGAATGTTAGTGCTATGAATGTTAGTGCTACCAACTCCATTGTTTTTTATTTAGAGCCCTGAAACCAGGCCAGGGCAAAATATTGTCATCCCCATTTTTAACTGAGCAAAAGTCTGTAGAGCAAAAGGGGGTCTAGAAAGTGAATACTTGGGTAAAGTCATAGCTAACACCTGCCTGTTCTAAACAGTTATATGAACACAATGGAAGGACACTTTTTTTGTGTTTTGTTTCTATCTATCTAACATACTGTATCTCTGACACTATAATGGCACTGGAAGAGATGGCTGCCATTTTACAGGCTCTTTACTAAGTTATTTTAAGTGTTTTTTTTTGCGTTGTTTGTAATTAATTTTGTACATAATGTTTCTTCCACCATCTCTTATGAGAATTAGTTGGCGAGTGGGTAACCCCCCCTCCACCGTCCTTCCTATTGGCCAACGTACAATCATTGGATAATAAACTTGATGAGCTCTGTTCAAGACTATCCTACCAACGGGACCTTAAAAACTGTAATATCTTGCTTTACCTAGTCGTAGCTGAACGTCGACATGGATAATATACAGTTGGCTGGGTTTTCCGTGCATCGGCAAGACAGAACAGCTGCCTCTGGTAAGACAAGTCTATATCTAATATTAAGGAAGTCTCAAGGTTTTGTTCACCTGAGGTAGAGTATCTCATGAGAAGCTGTAGACCACGCTATTTACCAAGGGAGTTATCTATATTTTTTGTAGCTGTCTATTTACCACCGCAAACCGATGCTGGCACTATAAGTCCGCACTCAACGAGCTGCAAAGGTCTTAAGCAAACAAGAAAATGTTCATCCAGAGGCGGTGCTCCTAGTGGCTGAGGACTTAAATCCATATGACCTAATATTTACTAGCATGTTACAATGTGCAACCAGAGTAAAAAAAAAAACTCTAGACCACCTTTTCTCCACACACAGAGACACTTTCAAAGCTCTCCCTTGCCCTCCATTTGGCAAATATGACCATAATTATATCCACCTGATTCCTGCTTACAAGCACAAAGTAAAGCAGGAAGTACCAGTTACTCGGTCAATAAACAAGTGGTCAGATAATGCAGATGCTAAGCTACAGGACTGTTTTGCTAGCACAGACTGAAATATGTTCTGGGATTCATCCGATGGCATTGAGGAGTATACCACATCAGTCACCGACTTCATCAATAAGTGCAATGATGATGTCGTCCCCAGAGTGACAGTACGTACATACCCCAACCAGAAGCCATAGATTACCGGCAACATCTGCACTGAGCTGAATGGTAGAGCTGCTGCTTTCATGAAGCGGAACCCAGACGCCTATAAGAAATCCCGCTATGCCCTCCAACGAACCATCAAACAGGCAAAGTGTCAATACATTGAATCCTACTACACCGGCTTCGACGCTTGTCGGATGTGGCAGGGAGTGTTAACTATTACGGGCTACAAAGGGAAGCCCAGCCAAGAGCTGCCCAGTGACACGAGCCTACCAGATGAGCTAAATGCCTTTTATGCATGCTTCGAGGCAAGCAGCACTGAAGCATGCACGAGAGTGCCAGCTGTACCTGACAACTGTATGATCACACTCGCTGTAGTTGATGTGAGTAAGACCTTTAAACAGGTCAACATTCACAAGGCCACGTTGACCAACTGGCAAGTGTGTTCACTGACATTTTCAACCTGTCCCTGGCCGAGTCTATAATACCAACAGGTTTCAAGCAGACCACCACCCTGTGCCCAAGAACACCAAGGTACAGAGATGACACAATCTCTATTGCACTCCACACTGCCCTTTCCCACCTGGACAAGAGGAACACCTATGTGAGAATGCTGTTCATTGACTACAGCTCAGCGTTCAACACCATAGTCCCCTCGAAGTGTCAAGACCCGGTTACGAACTTAGGTCTCCGGTGTGAGAAACAGTCACTTAGCAAACTGAGCCACTAATACTCGGTAGAACCCAGATGATGAGGCAGACACAGCAGTACTTGAGACGGTGTTTTAATAAAGTAAAAAGGAAAGTTCTTCAGGCAAAAATATAAATCCACAACGTCAAAAGAAATTCCAAGAGAAAAAGGTAATCCTCCAAGTCAAAAGGTAAATCCACAAGGTGCTAGGTACAGCAGAAAAAAGCCTCAAAAGATAATCAAAAATAACTAAACTATAACAAAAACAGAGTACCACAAGAGAGTCCAACTGGAACAACAAATATTCACAGCATCACTGGGGCTGGGTGCTAACATTCAAACACAGAGCAAAGAACTAAGGAAAACTAAGGGTTTAAATACATTCACGGGAAACGAGGCACATGTGCAAATAATAACTGGAAACAAGGGAAAACAAAAGGGTCAAAAAGCACAATGGGGGCATCTAGTGGCCAAAACCGGAACAATCCTGACCAAATCCTGACACGAAGCTCATCACTAAGCTAAGGACCCTGGAACTAAACACCTTCTGCAACTGGATCCCGGACTTCCTGACAGGCCGCCCCCAGGTGGTAAGGGTAGGCAACAACACATGCACCACCGATCCTCAACACGGGGGCTCCTCAGGCATGCGTGCTTAGTCCCCTCCTGTACTCCCTGTTCACCCATGACTGCCTGGCCAAGCACAACTCCAACACATTCATTAAGTTTGCCGACGACACAATAGTGGTAGGCTTGATCACCAATAACAATGAAACAGCCTATCGGGAAGTGGTCAGATACCTAACTGTGTGGTGCCAGGACAACAACTTTTCCCTCAACGTGATAAAGACAAAGGAAATGATCATGGACTACAGGAAATAGAGGGCCCCGGTTCTCATCGATGGGGCTGTAGTGGAGCAGGTTGAGAGCTTCAAGTTACTTGGTGTTCACATTGCCAACAAACTATCATGGTCCAAACACACCAATGGAGTTGTGAAGAGGGCACGACAATGCATATTTCCCTCAAAAAGATTTGGCATGGGTCCTCAGCTCCTTAAAATGTCCTAAAGCTGCACCATTGAGAGCATCCTGACTGGTTGCATCACCGCCTGGTATGGCAACCGCAAGGCGCTACAGACGGTAGTGCGTACAGCCCAGTACATCACTGGGGCCAAGTTTCCTGCCATCCAGGACCTCTACACCAGGCGTTGTCAGAGGAAGGCCCTAAAAATTGCCATAGAGCCCTAGTCATAGACTGTTCTCTCTGCTACTGCACGGCAAGTGGTACGGGAGTGCCAAGTCTAGGTCCAAAAGGCTTCTTTACAGCTTCTACCCCCAAGCCATAAGACTGCTGAACAGCTAATCAAATGGCAACTGGGACTATCTGCATTGACTCCCCCCCCCCCTTTTTTTACACTGTTGCTGCTCGCTGTTTATTGTCTGTGCATTGTCACTTTACCTCTACCTACATGTACATATGATCTTAAATACCTCGACTAACCTTTCGAGGTACATTGACTCGGTTCCGATACCCCCTGTATATAGCCTCATTGTTCTTTTCTTTTTCTTTTTTTACTTTAGTTTATTTGGTAAATATTTTCTTAACTCTTATTTTATTTTAAACTGCATTGTTGTTTAAGGGCTTGTAAAGTAAGCATTTCGGTAAGGCCTACACCTGTTGTATTCGGTGCACGTTACAAATACAAATGTCTTGATTTTGATTTATTAGAGGAGATTCTTTGACCTAGTAAAAGTATTTTAGAGTCATAACGTGTTGGGTGTCTAGTACAAAATGAATACATGGGTTAAGCCAAATAACACATGATTGTTTAAAGTTTTCTTCCATTGTGTGCCTAGAACTTAGAAAAGCCTCTGGTGATTGTCAAGCAATAAATGTGAGTTTTACTACCTTGCTTTCAGTGCATTCCTTTATCATAAACATTCAAATGTATCATCACTGTCAAAGTACAATCTATATTTAATCCTTATGCCTATACAACAATACATGATTTATCAGATTGCAAATATATCCGTCGAAAGAGCAGAGACGAGAGAGGGAGGGCAGGGGGGGTGTTGTGGTGTGGTGTATTGCGTTGTGTAGCTGGAAGAGTTGGGCTGTCTATGATAGCTGGTGAAACACTGTTTTTCTGTAATGTGATGTATAGGGTTATGTTATGTATGGCCGTGTAGGCTTTCTGGGGAAAACTCTGATCCCTTGGGGCATTGTGTCAGGCACATGCACCAGCTGCCCCCCACAGACCCAGCCTTTTGTTATGCTGATGGCCGGAACCAGCTTGGCCTTTTGTCCAAGACACAGAGGGAGAGAAGCAGAGACGGAGGCAGGGAGAGACTGAAAGAGAGACACTGAGTAAGATAATGAAAGTAAGGTGACGGAACAATGAGGCAAAGAAGAATTGGTAAGATAATAGGAGGGGAGGGAGAGACAGACAGACAGACAGACAGACAGACAGACAGACAGACAGACAGACAGACAGACAGACAGACAGACAGACAGACAGACAGACAGACAGACAGACAGACAGACAGACAGACAGACAGACAGACAGACAGACAGACAGACAGACAGACAGACAGACAGACAGACAGACAGACAGACAGACAGACAGACAGACAGACAGACAGACAGACAGACAGACAGACAGATACACAAGGTGTCCTACTCTCCTTGACCTATCCCAGCCTCCCAACACAACGTCACAGTTTGAGAGAGACAAAACAAGCAGCCGTCAGCTAGGCTCCTCAGTCGCTTTGAACACACACCGCTCGTACAGAACACACGCATGCATACACACTCACACTCACTCATGACCCTGTGCGCCCACAAACTCAGACATACACAGTCAGCGAAACACTCGCCTCAGCTCTCAGAACTCATCCACGTGCTGGTGTGTTGAGAAACACTCTGTCACACATTCCGTCCGTCACTGGCTCCTTGGCTCTGACCGGAGAGAATGCTTCTGCTGTATCGCATATGACTCCATGCCTGCTCTAACTGAAGAGTGCTACAGAACACAGAGCAGAGCGGAAGCAGCAGCTGTGACTGAGGAACAGAGGAGGAGAAATGCTAACCCCCCTCTGAGAGAACAAAAAGCAGCCTGACGTTGTGGCAGCAGCAGAAACAGCCTTTGTCTTGTCCTGCTTGGTTCACATGCTCCCCCCGTAGAAGAAATCAGAAGAGAGGAGACCAGAGGAGAGGAGCCGCACTGAGCACTGACACACTGGCCTACTCTACCAGAGAGAGAAAGGGTTGGCTGTTTGATGTGTGTTATCCTGTTGCTCTTCCCTGTGTGGATTCAGTACTTGGACAGCTCCAGAGCACTAGGTCCGCTCAGCAACACAGTGTGTATTTTTGCTGGTCGTGTGTTACAGTCTATGTGAAGTCTCACTCGTCGAGACTCCATCTCCAGGGAAGCCCTGGACCCCCATTCCCAGCCCTCCATGGCTCTCTCCCTGGCTCCCTGCAGCCCTCTCTCCCTGGGGACAGCAGACAGCATGGCCAGCCTGGAGCACCAGGGGGAGAAGCAGCTCTTTGAGAAGTTCTGGAAGGGGACGTTTAAAGCTGTGGCCACACCGAGACCAGAGAGCATCATCGTGGCAAGCATCACCGCCAGTAGGAAGGTTATCAGGTCAGTTACTGTATCTCGCTACCTCTCCTACTGTAACTCGTTATTTTATCCTTTGTTTTGTATTGAACACATCTATAGCTCTCTGAATTCAAGTTATATTTGTGCCTTGGCTTATCTTAGAATAGTGCATATATATGATGATAGCTAGCAAGCAGGTGATTCGATTTTAAATGAAGCAGGTGGTTGGATTTCTTGTAGCTATGTGCACACAGCACTGTCCAACATCAAGAAACACATGAATAATAATCTAATAATCTAACTGTTTTGGGGGATTTCAAGGGCATTTTAATTTCATGCATTTAACATCATCATCATATGTAAATAAAGGATTATATCACATAAAGGGAATCCCTCACAGCAGACATGCTATGTAAACATGACAGTGGCTACAATATAATTGTCCCAGGCAGGCTTTTAAAGGTTACGTGCATGTCTTCTCTTCTCTCTCCGAGCCTCTAATGTCAGCCACGTCCCCTCCAGTGGCATGGTGGCCGTATGTTGCTGCCTCTCTGTGAAGTGCCACCGCCGTGTGTTATGTATTCATGCCCCTTGTCAGTGTGTGTGTGTGTGTGTGTGTGTGTGTTATCTATTCATGCCCATTTTCATCATTGCAAAGGTTATCCTCTACGATCAGCACTCAGAGCAGACAGGCAGGCAGGGTGGAAACAGACAGGGATATGTGACATCAGTGTATCACATTTGATCTATTGTCTCTCTCTCCTCCTCTTGTCCCGCTCTTCCTGTTTTCCCCGCTCCCGTCCTCAACAATCAGACACGATCCCCCAGCGATAGCAACTTTATCCCTCACCCTGAGCACAGCGCTTGAAATGTCAGGATTGTGGATTCAATTCCTGCTGGGGCCACCTGTATGAAAATACGTGCTTGCACTTCTGTAAATCGCTTTGGATAAAAGTGTCTGCTAAATGGCATATATTACAATAATGATTGTATTGTTTTGACACCCACCATCATCGCTGATTCTTATTTTAATGGGGATTATGATGGTTCATTGCACCTCATATGCAACATGTCTGGGGAACAGGCCCATTGAACCATGAAATAGGTCATTGGTGGATGTAACTTATCCTTTTAAGAGGCTTTTCCTCATTCACAAAATGAGTGATACTGTATTGCTCTGAGTATTTGCTTTGTCAACCTGTGGCTTGATCAAGGGTTATTTTGTGTGTTTGAATATGAAACAGACAATGCAACTGACAATGTAACGTCATCATAGCCAGCCAATTCACTGTCTGTCCCAATCAAAATGGGAAAGACAGTTCTCTCACTATTTATGGATATATATATATATATATATATATATATATATATATATATATATATATATATATATATATATATATATATATATATACATATATATTTAAATCCCCCAAATATACCATCAATCATCTAACATGGGCTTATAAGACACGATATATTCAGAAAGGACACAATTCTCTGAGTTGAACTGAGCAGTGTCATTATAATGCCCAGCATTAGAGGAGACTAAAGAGGTTGTCTCTTCTGTTTGAGCTTTTCCATAAAGCACGTCCTCCAGCAGCGTCTCTGCCTCTCCTCTTCTCTCATCTCCTCTGGAGGGGCTGGCTCTGAATGACATTGACATTGACGCAAGCTTCGCGCGGAGAGGGGAGATGACAGACAGATTTACAACTAGCTAACTAATGTTGTTAATTCAGCTCCAACCAGCCAGCTAGAGCCTAGGCTGACACTCTTAATTGTTTTCTCCCTCTTTCTCGCTCTCTCCCTCCCTCTCTCACTCTCCCTCTCCATCTTCCTCCCTATTTTTCCTTTTAGATTCTCCCCAGGTCTATAGCACAGGCAGAGCGGAGTGAAATGGTCTAATGTGCTCTGGCAGAATGTGTAGTGTAATGTAATGAGATAGAACAATGCACAAAGACAACACAAGGAGATTGTAGATGGGTGGAGAAGCATCCTACCTGTGTGCTGTACGTATGCTGATGATGTTCTGCCGTGTTCTGACGGTAACTGGGGAATGCTTAACCCGACAGAACACATAGCCCCAGGCCCAGGCCTATTTATACACAAATTATTATTCAACATGTCCTCCCCTGGGATTTGAACTCACAACATGGTGTAGCTGGAAGATAGGAATGCTTTGAATCAAGAGTTCAAATCCCAGGTGTTGAATAGTAATTACTGTATAAATGAACATGCGCAATGTCATCCTATATGTCAATGTGTGTCAAATATGTAAAAAAAATACAAATTAAAAAAAGAAGCACTTTGGGTGTCCCTATACCTAAGTTTTCTCCAGTTGCAGCCAACTAAAAATGTTAAGTTCAGGTAATACATTGACTGAACAGTTTAGTAAACTAGAAAAGGCTGTGTAACCAGTTACTGAATAATTATAAGTTGAATCATTAATCTCGCTCTATACCGCCCTCTTCCCCTTCCTCTCTCTCCCTGTCCCTCGCAGAGAAACATCATTATTCACGGTGTATAACCGAGGGGTGATGAACAATCCTAGTCAACTCCAGGGCAGTGACAGTGAGTGTAGAACAGATGGAGAGAGGGAAGAAGGGGGAAGAGCGGGAAGAGGGGAGGCAGATAGAGAGAGATGTTTAAGTTTAATCAGCGTCTTCCCTTCCTCCTCCTTCCCCCCTTTTATTTTCCCTTTATTTTTTCATTCTGTCTTTTCCTTCTTCCAGCGTTACTGGCGCTTGAGAGTCATAGAGCAGTAATTAGAGCTGGTCATTCCATCTCTTCTCCCCCTCTCTTCTTTCCTCTCTCCTTTCCTCTCTCCTATCTCTTTTCCCCTCTTCCATTGTCTCCCCTCGCTCCTCCCAGTCTTCCCCTCTTTTTCACACGGGTTGGCAGAAGGAGGGATGAGGTTACTAGCTCTGCAGCTGGAGGGTCACGCCCTTAGCTATTATAGCCCTGCAAGCTGTTTTGTTCAGGAGCTCTCTTCATAAAAAACACAGGCCGCTGTGGTTTAGAGTTGGGGGTTGTGGTGGTTTGTGCGTCTGACCTGCATGCCTGTGTTGGCTCGTTTGTGTGTGTTTGCAGGAGTTAACGGACACTTGTCCAGCACTGAGGCAGATGGCAAGCTAGGGGAGCTGTGGGAAGAGTAGCGGGGGGGGGCAAGACTCTTACCTCAGCCCTCAGCAGATGCTGCCCTAACGAGGAAAGGAAATGAGAGCTAAGGGATTGGGAGAGATTGCATCCAAAGGCATTGGGGATACACTTGCTAACTCACAAAGAAACAGCTACAGCGTAGCCTGTACAGTATATGAAGTAGGAATGAACTGCTGTTGCATCCGAAGGCATAGGGGAAACACTCTGACACAGAGGCATATACACGTGAATGGACATTGATACAGAGGCGGGATAGGAACACTTCTCTCAGCTCTAGACCAGTGGAACTACTCCCTCTTGCATCGAAAAGCATAGAGAGGGGATACACGTTCTAACACGCATGGATGCAGACTCAGCGTAGCTGTAAATGAACAGGGAATACGCCCTGTCTCAGATGTAGCTAGACCAGAGGCAGTAGTACTTTCTGGGGAGAAGCTGCTCTCGTCTGAACAACATGACAAAGATGATTCAATGATGTACGAGGTGGTGCTGCCGGAGTCAAGCCCTGGCTCTGTATATGCGTCCCAAATGACACCCATATGAGCCTTGGTCGAAAGTTGTGCACTATGTAGAGAATAAGGGTGTCATTTGGGACAAAGTCTGTATCATGTACAGTTCTTCCAACAGACGGGATTCGATTCTATTATTGATTTTTTACATGGCCTTTAACATTGAATCAAATCAAGCTGGAGTCTCTTCCCTGACACATTATTTAACATGGCTGTGAATTTGGAGGTTGTTCAGATTATCATTGAATATCATGCTACATTGAAGCATTTAATGGTAACTGTGGAACACAGCTTGCTCGTGTCTGTACGTATAGATGCTGCTGAATCTATACCTGTACATACATTGACTCCTTGACATTCTCCTTATGTTATGACTCTGAGGCCACTGTGGTGCTAAGCCACTCTGTGCAGTATTGCTGGGACAGGTTGGATTTCCATGGTGTTGGGCTGGAATGCTCCTGGCTGTGCTGCTATGGTACAGTACAGAGCTGTAGAGTGGCTGATACCCAGGCCCTGTATTTTCTCCCTCTGTGGACTCTCTCAAAGTACAGAAATGCTCAGGGTTGAGCTGCTATGCTACAGAGCTGTAGAGCAGCTGATACGCTCGTCCCCAGGGGGGTTCTCCGCAGTAATTCCTCCATAATCTAACAGCAGTATTTCACAGGATGAGAGGAGAGGAGAGAGACACATTTAACCCTTTCAGTAGACCACAATGTCACAACGTTTTTAGACTATGTTCAATACATGTATATTGTGGAGTTGTCTCTTGAGTCTATGATTGGTTTTGTTTGAGTATATTTATTCTTTTTCAAAAAATTTTTTTTAGATATATTATGGTTCCACTTAGCTACTGTAGTCCACCCACTTTTTAACCATGGTCTAACTTGGCCTTGATTTCCCAATAATTTTTTTCTGCTTTCAAGTGATGCTGTGGGTTCTTGAGTGAAATGTTTCATTCATACATACCAAGCTCCTTGTGAAAGGAAAACATGAGGAAAACGAGTGTGAAGTCTTTGTGAAGAGTGACTGACGTAGCCGATGGGGCTGAGTGTTTTAAATGGGCCCTCTGCAATAATTCTGACAAAGCTTTGACAACTATATTTAATTTGGAGATATGTAAATAATAATAATAATAATAATTATGGGCTGGTGAGGTCGCCATTTGTCAGCTCACAGTGCACTTTTGTGTAAAAATCAAACATATTGATATTTAAAGAGTCTCGTGACATTTAAAGGCTGCGCTCTACTAGCATAGGTACCATGAAAGATTTGTTCCAGTCTGTCAGTATACCAGCTTCTATATAAACATAGTTTATAGAAACTGAAGTGTATAAACCCTTATTTTACCAGGTAAGTTGATTGAGAACACATTCTCATTTACAACAACAACCTGGGGAATAGTTACAGGGGAGAGGAGGGGGATAAATGAGCCAACTGGAAGCTGGGGGTGATTAGGTTGCCATGATGGTAAGATTGGAAATTAGCCAGGATACTGGGGTTAACACCCCTACTCTTACAATAAGTGCCATCTTTAGTGACCACAGAGAGTCAGGACACCTGTTTAATGTCCCATCCGAAAGACAGCACCATACACAGGGCAATGTCCCCAATCATTGCCCTGGGGAATTGGGCTATTTAGACCAGAGAAAACGGAGCCTCCTACAGAAGCAAGCCAGCAGTGGGATGCAAGGCGGTATGCTGCTGGCATAAAATAAGGGAAAAGAAGACATACCGTATGTCCTTAACTGACACGTTGATATAGACTACAGTCTCTAACCCGCTGAGACATTCTCTAGCCTTCTCTGAACCATATGTTCTCGTTGGGGTTGGAAATGTATAAAACTCAGACTATTTTTTTTGACATTGAACCACCTACGTATTAATCCTCTATGACAAAGTGAAGAAGTTTGATGCTGCTTACTCAAAGGTGATTGTGTACCCAAGGACTCTACCAATTTCCTTCTCCAGAGAGAGAGAGAGAGAGAGTGAATGAGTGAGGCACTTTGTATATAAAAGAGAGCGATCAACTGTGGGCCATTGTGCTTGCTTGCACAACGACATTCACAGACAGAGAGGTAGGGAATAATGTGACTAAAAAGCCATATAAGTATAGGCAGAAAGGGAAAGAGAAATACATTTGAAATAAAGAGAGATACATAGAGAGACAGAAAGAGAGGGAGTGAGACAGACCAAAAGAGAAGTAAAGAGAGTAAAAGGAGAGAGAGAGTAAGAGAGGGACGGAGGGGCAAATCTAGCTGGACTTTTAATAAATTGGCATTGGCGCTCAATACTTTATGTAGTGTAGTAGGCCGCAGGGAGAAGTATAATGAGTGTCAAAGAGAGAGAGTGAGGCAGGGATGGACGAGGGAGGGACGAGGGAGGAAGGTAGGGCAGGGAGGGAGGGAGAGAGACGTGAGGCAGGGATGGACGAGGGAGGGACGAGGGAGGGAGGTAGGGGAGGGAGGGAGAGAGAGAGAGACGTGGACAGAGAGGGAGACAAGAGCGAGAGAGAGATAGAGGACAAGAGAGAGAGAGACAGAGACCAGTGAAGAGTCATACCTTATTGTCAGAAATGTGAGTGAAAGCATTCTAGTGTCATTGTGAGTTAAACCTATTTTGAGTCTGGCAATTTGCGGCAATGTTAACTTCACTCCAAGTCATTATACTATTATGTATAAATAAATGTTCCAGTTTCCGATGTGCACATCAATTCATTTTTCTCAGTTTAAAACAGGTTATGACCCCACAGTAAAATGTGTATGGTGGAATAAACTTAATAATGACGAAATTAAGAGGGTAAGAGAAGGGATGAATATAATTTGTCCTTTACTGATATTGCATTAAATTGAAGGTATGACTTCTTCCTTTGAGATATTCATTATGACTAATCTTGCAGTGGTTTAAGGGTAGAGGGAAATCTGGTCATTGTTTCCTATTAGATCTTCATAATCCAAAGAAGACTAGGTCTCTGCACATGTTCTTATCTGCCGCAGAACATACAACCAGCGGCGAATTGCTCTGCTATATGCCAAAGACAATTTGCCAAGATGATAATTAAGCGTTAAAGACAATATTTGAAATCTTGAGCTCTGGCACAGCCCAATTATGACATAAAGGGAGTAAATAGCCCACATTTGGTCTCACAATGCACCCTAACCAAGGAAAGCTTACATTCACACCTCAATTTGATTTCGGACATATTGCAAAGGGCTCAAATTGAGTATAGCAAAAATATGTGACAATCCTGAAGATCAAAGGGTCAAAACGTTTTTTCTTTTACTTTTCCTTGAAGTACTTAAATTGATCATGATCGGAGCATTTTATGGCCTGTTCTATAGTGGTCAGAAGACTCAGTGGGTGTCACTAAAGGTCACTTGCATGGTGTGACCAATGATGTGTATACGCAAGCTCTGGTATTCACCTGGGATTTATCTGATAGCTCTGATACTCGTCGGATGTGGCATGGCTTGCAAACTATAACAGATTACAAAGGGAAACTTAGCCGCGAGCTGCACAGTGATGCGAACCTATCAGACAAGCTGAATGCCTTCTATGCTCTCTTCGAGGCAAGCAACACTGAACAATGCATGAGAGCACCAGCTGTTCCGACTGTGTGATCACGCTCTCCGTAGCCAATGTGAGTAAGACCTTTAAACAGGCAAGCTGGCAAGTGTCTTCACTGACATTTTCAACCTCTCCCAGATCCAGTCTTTAATACCTACATGTTTCAAGCAGACCACCACAGTCCCTGTGCCCAAGAACGTCAAGGTAATCTGTCTAAATGACTACTCCCCGTAGCACTCACATCTGCAGCCATGGAATGCTTTAATAGGCTGGTCATGGACCCACTCCCTGGACCCACTCCAATCCACAGTTGATGCAATCTCTATTGCACTCCACACTGCCATTTCCCACCTGGACAAAAGGAACACCTACTTGAGAATGCTGTTCATTGACTACAGCTCAGCGTTCAACACCATGTTGCCCTCCAAGCTCGTCATTAACCTAAGGTTAAGATGAATTACCTCCCTCTGCAACTGGATCCCCCAGGTGATGAGGGTGGGCAACAACACATCAACAACGTTAACCCTCAACACAGGGGTCTCTCATGGGTCTGTGCTTAGTCCCCTCCTGTACTCCCTGTTCACCCATGACTGCGTGGCCGTGCATGACTCCAACACCATCATTAAGTTTTCTGACAACAAAACGGTGGTAGAATTGATCACTGACTCCAATGAGAGCCTACAAGGAGGAGGTCAGAGACCTGGCAATGTCGTGCCAGTACAACAACCTCTCCCTCAATGTCAGCAAGACTGAGGAGCTGATCGTGGACTACAGGAAATGGAGGGCCGAGTACACCTCCATTCACATCGACGGGGCTGTAGTGGAGTGGGTCAAGAGCATCAAGTTCCTCGGTTTCCACATCACTAAGGACCTATCATGGTCCAAACACACCCACACAGTCATGAAGAGGGCACAACAATGCCTCTTCCCCCTCAGAAGGCTGAAAATATTTGGCATAGGCCCTCAGATTCTCAAAAACATTCTACAACCTGAGAGTATCTTGACTGGCTACATCACCGATTAGTATGGCAACTGCTTGGGTAGTGCGTACTGCCCAGTACATCCCTGGGGCCGAACTCCCTGCCATCTAGGACCTCTATACCAAGTTTGAAAACTGGGCCGGTCATGGACACCGATGTCTTACAAGTTTGGACAGCACAGAACAGTGCGGTACATTACAGTGCAGTTGGGCACAGTGGAGCGTGACAGAGAGGAAGCCCCTAAAAAATTGCCAAAGACTCCAGACAACCAATTCATAGACTGTTCTCTCTGCTACCGCACAAGTGGTACCGGAGCACCAAGTCTGGGACCAAAAATCTCCTGAACAGCTTCTAACCCCAAGCCATGAGACTGCTGAACAGTTAATAATGTGGGTAGCCATTTGACTGTGTATTCATCCCTTTTCTTTTGCACTGTCTCTGTTGCACTGGCTCTATGCACACTCACTGGACTCTACCCACACACTAACACATACTACACTGACACTCCAACACACAAATACATAATCACACACACACAGTTGCATACGCTCACACACCCACACACAAAACAAATCCACACACACATATTGACACCATTATCAATCTTGATTGCCTGGTCACTTTAACCCCTGCCTATATGTACATATGACCTCAATCACCACAACTACCTCATACCCCCAGCATATTGACTTGGTACCGGTACTGGTGCCCCTTGTGTATAGCCTCGTAATAGTTATTTTATTGTATTAGAAAAAAACGGTGCGCTAATTTTTGTACTTTTTAACTCTGCATTGTAAGGAAAGAGCTCGTGAGTAAGCCTATTACCGTAAAGTCTACACTTGTTGTATTCGGCGCATATGACAAATACAATTTTATTTGATTGTTGGTGGTATGTATTGGCCAATGATAGGCTTTGAAGCCACAGGTTGTGTAACTATGTTCATCTGAGGAAAAAGGAGTAGACCAAAGCGCAGCATGGTACGTGTTCATTAACTGAACACTAAATACAGAAGAACAAGAGAATAAATGAAAACCGAAACAGTCCGTAGGGTGCAAACACTGAAACAGAAAACAACTACCCACAACCCATAGTGGGAAAACAGGCTGCCTAAGTATGGTTCTCAATCAGAGACAACGATTGACAGCTGTCTCTGATTGGGAACCATACCAGGCCAAACACCTAGAAATATAACACACAGAACAAAACATAGAATTCCCACCCCAACTCACGCCCTGACCAAACTAAAATAGAGACATAAAAAAGGAACTAAGGTCAGGACGTGACAGGTTGGCCACATTGGCACTCCTCAGAAGAAGCAGTCCTCCATAGGAATGAATGGAATTCTATAGTAGTTTAAGGAAAATGTTTTCAGATATTTTTGTATTTGTAATTTTATATTTCGCTAACATAATATAATGTAAAAGTACGCATTAAGGTGTCTGTAATATAATACAGGTGGCAAAAACAAATGTAGACATTAAATGCATTTCCATAGCTTCCAAAATGTTTTTTACAATAGTGGGGCAGCGCTAAGATGGAGGCCCGGTGGCTTCAAAACAGTGCTACCTGTCAGTCATGTAGTGTATATATATATATAAATCATTGGGTGTGACCCATGCCATGGGGGAGTTAACGAGAGCGAGAGGAGAGGAGAGGAAAGAGAGAGAGAGAGAGAGAGAGAGAGAGAGAGAGAGAGAGAGAGAGAGAGAGAGAGAGAGAGAGAGAGAGAGAGAGAGAGAGAGAGAGAGAGAGAGAGAGAGAGAGAGAGAGAGAGAGAGAGAGAGAGAGAGAGAGAGAGATAGCAGCACTGCATTGGGAGAAAGCACAATACTCACTATCCTCTGATAAACCATTCCATTGAAACACTGCACAGGGCCCTTACACACATCACTTCCTCCCGAGCACTGCTCCCACGGTAACAGCATGGTAAACTAATGTAAAGTGGAAAGGGATTGGCTGAGATTTAATCTCTCGTGGACAGACTACCTAAATATAACTGATACAGTAGATCTGTCGTCATGCTATGGAATGCGTGAGATAATGAGCAGCACTACTTCCAAGTCTTGGATTTTTGTCACTGGTTATTTAGACGTATCAGGATCAGGCGAAGGCAGTGCTAAAACATCGCTTTGACGGATGAGAAACACAGCTGAAAATATGCTTTGGCTGAGAGTTGGAGACTCTCAGCCAATCTCAATTTCTAAAATGCTCCCCACCAGAACCTAATCGAGCATCTGACCAAATTACACAAGATTTTAGTTCCAGGTTAACCGAGATTAGGTGGGATTGGGGAAACGTCTTGAACCGCAACAGATGAAACGTGTCAATAAACCAACCCACTTTCCACCACTTTGTCATAATTAAGATCTGGTAATGTGTTTTTTAATGGCTGTCAACTCATCGTTAAGAAACACACTTGCGTCAATCTCCCATTTGTAATGCAATGAAACTGTCGTGTTGGACATATCTCCAGTAAACGTGGATGCTAAGAAAGTATTCATTGTAATAAGATCAGCAGTGCTTTGAGGAAAGACAGATGATGAGAGATGATGGTTTGTGTCCCAAATGTCACCTATTTCCCTTTATAGTGCACTACTTTTGACCAGGGCACATTGTTACCATTCAGACTACACCCATGGGGCCCCGGTCAAAAGTAGTGCCCTATAAAGGGAATAGGTTGCCATTTGGGATGCACACATAGTTATTGCCAGTTCCAACTGGAACGTTCCACAAGGTACAGCAGCACCATCACTCATAATGACTGTGCAGTGGAATGACTCCTAGCCAAATAGATTGCACAGAGAAACCAAGACTCATTAAAAATACATACACTCTGAGTCGACATATTGGAAAATCCAGAAAAATCCTGCATAATAGCTTGACAGCGCATCTCCCCAGTGGCCAATTCAGGTCTGAAGGACGAGGAGGGTAGAAAAAAATGTATCCGTCCCAAATTTAACTGTATTCCCTGTGTACACTCTTAGAAATGTTTTAAAAAAAAATAGAACCTGAAGGCCTCTTCCATTGTCCCCATATGAGGAACCTTTCGATGATCCCGTGCTGGTTCCAGGTAGAACCCTTTTGGATCCAAGTAAAACACTTTCCACAGAGGGATCTACCTGGAACCAAAAAGGGTTATCCTATGGGGTGAGCTGGAGAACCATTTTGGAACCCTTTTTTTAAAGAGTGTAGTGCACCACTATTGACCAGGGCACTATGTACGGAATAGGGTGCCATTTAAGGCACACACAGTATTTACAACAGGTTTAAACACTGGAGACAGACAGAGAAACCAAACATGCTGTGGTCTCTCAATAGAACAGATCTGAGGATCCTCAACGTTTTGTTTGGGGTTATTGTCTCTGTCTGTCAGCTTGTGAACTAAAGCCAGTCCCTACTTGCAGATTTCTTGCTTGGTCCGCACAATATTTTCTTTGTGGTTGTTGAACAGACACCAGAAGAGATTGAAGAGCCATTATAACAATGCAAACGTATCAAAGTCAAACCCTCGTCACTAACATTAAATCATTGAACTTTATCCTGGTGCCGGGTCTGCCCCACACATTTCCATGTCATATCCATTGTTTTGGTCAAGTTCCATAGAGCACTTTATCGTAACTATCTGATTGCATAGTTTTTTTCCATAACCAAATATTCTAAATTAATGGGGGAATACGTTGGGATTAAAAATAACTTTACAAATGAATATACATTTCACGGGGCATTGATAAACATTGACAAACAAATGAACACAATGAAACAAGTAGTGCACAAGAACTGGCGGGAGTCCGTGCGCAATAGTGGAGAGTAATGGTGTCTTTAGCCTTTCTTCGCCACACACCCATCCCCTTATTCTGGTCTCAACATGTAAAATGATGCTCGAGACACATTCCTCACACATATGCAGCAACATCATTAACATTGTCAGGATGTAGCAGTGGTCATTTTCCCTTCAACTGAAATCGTTACTGTTCAGTATTCCTAACCACCCCCCTCAAACACACACACTACCCAAACTAATGGACAGAATGGCACATTTCAAACAAGCATGTATGGCTCATTGGAAAAAAGCTTAGCTAATATGCTTAATAAGGTAGTGTGAGGATTAGAATAATTATGTAACTGCTATGGGCTAGGACTGCTTTCTTTCTTTTTATTTTCTTCAACAGGGGAAGGTTATTTTCCTCCCCGTGCCCTAGAGAAATCAATGAGAGAGGGCAACAGGAGTTCACATTACACATATGACTGCATAGTTTGTTTACATCATTATTTTATACCATTATTCAAATAACCAGACCCTATTTCAGTCTCTGGGACCACAGTTTTCTTTGTTGGGTTTCATGGCTTAACATACACTACAATAACAAAAGTATATGGACACCTGCTCGTCTAACTTCTCATTCCAAAATCATGGGCATTAATATGGAGTTGGTCCCCCCCTTTGCTGCTATAACAACCTCCCCTCTTCTGGGAAGGCTTTCCACTAGATGTTGGAACATTGCTGCGGGGACTTGCTTCCATTCAGCCACAAATGAGTGAGGTCGGCACTGATGCTGGGCGATTAGGCCTGGCTCGCAGTCGGCGTTCCAATTCATCCCAAAGGTGTTCAATGTGGTTGAGGTCAGTTCAGTTTATTCACACTGATCTCGACAACCCATTTCTGTGCGGACCTTGCTTTGTTTAAAAAGAAAACAATTTCACCTTTATTTAATCAGGTAGACCAGTTGAGAACAAGTTCTCATTTACAACTGCGACCTGGTCAAGATAAAGCAAAGCAGTGCGACAAAAAACAACAACACAGAGTTACACATGGGATGAACAAAAGTACAGTCAATAACACAATAAAAAAAATATATACAGTTTTTAAAAATGGAGTAAGGAGATAAGGCAATAAATAGGCCATAGTAGCGAAGTAATTACAATTTAGCAAATTAACACTGGAGTGATAGATGTGCTGATGATGATGTGCAAGAAGAAATACTGGTGTGCAAAAGAGCAAAAAAAAGTAAATAAAAACTATATGGGAATGAGGTAGGTAGTTGGATTGGCTATTTACAGATTGGCTGTGTACAGCTGCAGCGGTAAGTTGCTCAGATAGCAGATGCTTAAAATTAGTGAGGGAGATATAAGTCTCCAACTACAGCGATTTTTGAAATTCGTTTCAGTCATTGGCAGCAGATAGCTGGAAGAAAAGGCGGCCAAAGTAGTTGTTGGCTTTGGGGATGACCAGTGAGATATACCTGCTGAAGCGCGTGCTACGGGTGGGTGTTGTTATGGTGACCAGTGAATTGAGATAAGGTGGAGCTTTACCTAGAAAAGACTTATAGATGACCTGGACCCAGTGGGTCTGGTGACGAATACATAGCGAGGGCCAGCCGACGAGAGCATACAGGTCACAGTGGTGGGTGGTGACAAAACAGATGGCACTGTGAGAGAATGCATCCAGTTTGCCGAGTAGAGTGCTGGAAATGACATCGCCGAAGTCGAGGATCGGTAGGACAGTCAGTTTTACGAGGGTATGTTCGGCAGCGTGAGTGAAGGAGGCTTTGCTGAGAAATAGGAAGCCTATTCTAGATTTAATCTTGGATTGGACATAATTAATATGAATCTGGAAGGAGATTTTACAGTCTAGCCAGACACCTAGGTATTTGTAGTTGTTCACATATTCTAAGTCAGAACCGTCCAGAGTAGTGATGCTAGTCGGGTGGGCGGGTGCGGGCAGCGATCGGTTGAAGAGCACGCATTTAGTTTTACTAGCGTTTAAGAGCAGTTGGAGGCCAAGGAAGGATTGTTGTATGGCATTGAAGCTTGTTTGGAGGTTTGTTAACAAAGTGTCCAAAGAAGGGCCAGATGTATACAGAATGGTGTCATCTGTGTAGAGGTGGATCAAGGAATCACCCGCAGAAAGAGCAACATCATTGATATATACAGAGAAAAGATTCAGCCTGAGAATTTAACCCTGTGGTACCCCCATAGAGACTGCCAGAGGTCCGGACAACAGGCCCTCCAATTTGACACACTGAACTCTATCTGAGTAGTTGGTAAACCAGGCGAGGCAGTCAGTTGAGAAACCAAGGCTGTTGAGTCTGCCGATAAGAATACAGTGATTGACAGAGTCGAAAGCCTTTGCCTGGTCGATGAAGACGGCTGCACAGTACTGTCTTTTATCGATGGCGGTTATGATATTGGTTAGTACTTTGAGTGTGGCTGAGGTGCACACGTGAACAGCTCGGAAACCGGATTGCACAGCAGAGAAGGTACGGTGGGATTCGAAATGGTCGGTGATCTGTTTGTTAACTTGGATTTCGAAGACTTTACAAAGGCAGGGCAGGATGGATATAGGTTTGTAACAGTTTGGGTCTAGAGTGTCACTCCCTTTGATGAGGGGGATGACCGCAGCAGGTTCCAAACTTTAGGAATCTCGGACGAGTTTGAACAGACTCGTCTAGTGTGTTGAGGGCAGAGAATAAAAGATAGTAGAATAGATGATTCAGGGCATAATGTACAGACAGGGGCAGGGTAGGGTGCTGTGGAGGTAAACCTAGGCATTGATTGACGATAAGAGAGGTTGCATCTCTGGAGGCACTAGTTATGCTAGGCGAGGTCACCGCACGTGTGGGAGGTGGGACAAAAGAGGTATCTGAGGCATGTTTAGTGGGGCTAGGGGCTCCACTACCCTAAACAACAGTATACAAGCATATTGACATTAGAGAGAGACATAAAGTGAGGCATAAAGCAATCACAGGTATTGATTGGGAGAGCTAGCTAAGACAACAACGGATAAGACAACAACAGCTAATCAGCTAAGACAACAACAACAGGTAAAGAGGGTCAGTTAACTACACACGGGGCCTGAGTTCGAGGCTGGGGCCGACAGATAAACAAAATAAACAAACATGGTGTACCGTGATTAATGAACAGTCCAGCAGGCATCAGCTGTGTAGCCAGGTGATCATAGGGTCCAGTCAATAGCAATACATGAAACAGGGAAGCCGTTAGGGAGTCATTACTACGCTAGCAAGCGGGAGACACAGCGTTCATAAAGTTAGCAGACCGGGGCTAGCAGAAGCGTCTTCACCGACGTCCGACATTGGCCGGTTAAGGGCACATCGGACGGAATTACGTCGGAAGACCAGTCGTAGTAGTGTAGAGAAGCAGTCTGATATGCTCAGGGTTGATATCGCACTGTGCAGACTGGCGGATATTATCCAGGCTAAAAGCGGCTGGTGTCTGAGCAAAAAGGTAAAGGCCGCTAGCAGTTGCTAACAATGACTAAATAGCTAGTAGCTAATTATATGGTTAGCATCTAATGGCTAGCTTCTAATGGAGGTTCTAGCTATAAGGTTTAAAAATAGCAGATCCGTATCACATTGGGTGAGGCGGGTTGCCGGAAGGTATATTTAATTTTCAAATGGAAAAAGAGAGAAAAAATATTGAAATATGCACAAAAAAAGACTGGGGCACTGGGACAGTGTAATGCTGAAACAGGAAAGGGCCTTCGCCAAACTGTTTCCACAAAGTTGGAAGCACAGAACTGTCTAGAATGTCATTGTATGCTGTAGCATTAAGATGTCCCTTTACTGGAATTAAAGGGCCTTGCCCAAACAATGAAAAACAGCCCCAGACCATTATTCTTCCTCCACCAAACTTTACAGTTGGCACTATGCATTAAGGGCAGGTAATGTTCTCCTGGCATCCTCCAAACCCAGATTTGTCCGTCGGACTACCAGATGGTGAAGCGTCATTCATCACTCCATAGAATGCGATTACACCACTCCAGCCGACGCTTGGCATAGCACATGGTGATCTTAGGCTTGTTGTGTGGCTGTTCAGCCATGGAACCCCAATTCATGAATCTCCCGATTAACAGTTATTGTGCTGATATTGCTTCCAGAGGCAGTTTGGAACTCGGTAGTGAGTGTTGCAACCGAGGAGAGAGAAAAAACACTGGACTCTGCAGCATGGTTCTGCGAGAGCTTGTGTGAGCTACCACTTCGCGGCTGAGCCGTTGTTACTTCTAGACATTTCTACTTCACAATAACAGCACTTACAGTTGATGGGGCAGCTCTAGCAGGGCATACATTTGACAAACTGACTTGTTGGAAAGGTGGCAGGCCTCCTATGACGGTGCCACATTGAAAGTCACTGAGCTCTTCAGTAAGGCCATTCTACTGCCAATGTTTGTCTATGGAGATTGACTGGCTGTGTGTTCGATTTTATACAACAGGTGTGGCTGAAATAGCATAATCCACACATTTGAAGGGATGGCCGCATACTTTTGTATATATACAGTGGGCCCCAAGATTACTGCCACCCCTGACTGACAATGCACAAACAATACTTAAACAAATATAAACAATATAATTATACAGACAAACTCAAAATACCAACATGTGAAAAATACTGTACTTTATTAATTTTCAATGGAACCCAACAAAATCATTTATTGATTTATTTAAAAATCAATGTCTTTCAAATCAAGGTTTCACAATTAATGGCACCCTTAAATATTATTGTAAATAACATCTACCAAAATTAAACCAGGAATTAAATTCCACTTATTTAAGTTTATCTAAGTGTTAAGGAACTATTTTGAGCCATTATATCACTTCCTTTTTCACTAGGGTATAAAAATGAGGTAACACGCATGTAATATCCTTTTGTCATCCAACACCATGAAGAAAACAAAAAAACGGGCAGTTCAAAAGAGACAGATGGTCGTAGACCTTCATAAGTCTGGTAATGGCTACAAGAAGATCCACAAATGATTGAATATACCACTGAGCACTGTCAGGGCAATTATTAAAAAATTCAAAAGATATGGAACAGTTGAAAACCTCACGGGTAGAGGACTCAAATGCATTTTGCCCCCAGGATAGGGAGGAGGATTGTGTGAGAAGCAACAAAAACCCAGAAAGAATTGCAGGCCTTGGTGGTGTCTTGGGGTCACCGGGTTTAAAAAAGCACCATCAGACTCCACCTCCACAACCACAGGCTCTTTGGAAGGGTTGTCAGAAGAAAGCCCTTAATAACCCAAAGACACAGATGCAAACACTTGGAGTTCGCCAAACGTCATTTAAATTATGATTGGAAGAAGGTGCTCTGGTCAGATGAGACCAAATTTGAACGTTTTGGTCAGATGCAGCATCGGCATGTTTGGCGTCGAAACAGAGATGCATACAAGGAGAGGCACCTCATACTCACGGTGAAATATGGTGGGTGGTCAGTGATGTTTTGGGGCTGTTTTAATTCCAGAGGTCCAAGGGCACTGGTTAAGATTGATGGCATAATGAATTCCACCAAGTACCAGGCTGACAATCTGGTTGCCTCTGCCAGAAGGCTGGGACTTGGCCGTAATGTGGACTTTCCAACAAGACAAAGACCCAAAACATACGTCAAGATCCACACAGAAATGGTTCTGTAACAACAAATCAATGTTCTGCCATGGCCTTCTCAGTCGCTGGACCTCAATCCAATCGAAAACCTGTGGGCTGAGTGGAAGAGGGCAGTTGATAAGTGCAAACCCAAGAATGTGAAGGATCTTGAAAGGATCTGCATAGGGGAATGGTCCAAAAAATCCCTCCAAATGTGTTCCTTAACCTTGTCAAACAATACAGGAAAAGACTACATGCTGTTATCCTTGCCAGAGATGGTTGCACTAAGTACTAAATGAGGAGTGCCAATAATTATGAAACATTGATTTTGTATTAAATAATTGTATGATTTTGGTGGGTTCCATTGGAACATTAATAAAGTACAGTATTTCTCACATTGGTATTTTGAGTTTATCTCTATAATTATATTGTTTATATTTTTTAAAGTATTGTTTGTGCATTGGCAATTGGTAATTTTGGAGCAACACTGTAGTGTATGTAGTTCATATATATGCATATGCATGACAGACTGAAAATAATATAGAATTTCAGCAAAATAATGTTCAATCAGAAGTCAAATAAATGGGAACAAAAAAATAAGTAACTAGTGTAAGCCTTTGAGAATGTTGTCAGACAGGAACAGAGAAAGGGACACCGTTGAGGGTTGTTTGTAAAAGGCATGTGTTCTCCAAAGCTGCATGTTACATACAGTAGTGATGGGCCTGGCTGAGGCTCTACAGGCGCAGTGTGACTGTTATTCTCAGTGATGTTCCAGTAGATGACAGATCGTGCTGAGGATGCTTAGGAAGAATGTAGCAGACAGGTTAGCTATCTTCCAGGGCCTGCCTGGATACGTTGGGATACTCTAGGAAGAGCAGTCTTGAGTGGAGGAGGTATGATCAGTTCTTATTGTGTCTGGCCAAATCACGTTTAGGCTGGCTTATTAGACACCTATGACACTTAAAAAAGGTTTGGATTGGATTTATAAGAGCATGGAACCTCTGTAATTGGTTGACCTTCTATTAAATGGATCTATATGGATCTGATGGTGATTTGGGGATAGTTTGTCAATTATAGAAAAAAGTTTAATTAATGCATCTCATTTCATTTCCATGGCTTAATCATAATCACAACTGAGTTAGAATGGGACGAGGGATGGACTCAATTTCCAAACGTCTTAATAGCCTATCTATTTCATTTTGTGTCAATGGGAAAAAAAATCGGTTATCACACTTTTCTCTCAGTTCATTTGGAAAACATGAAAGCCTTTGCAGATAATTCCGTAATTAAACAGTTATTTTAGGGGTTTCAATTAAAATGTTGAGCTCTGCAGTGTCCTTGTGGTGAAAGAGATGGAATTGCTTTGTCTCAGCAACTCGCTTTGACTCTGAACTGAAGACAGTGGCTTGCATCACAAATTATACCCTTTATAGTGCACTCCTTTTACCAGAGCCGTATAAAAGTAGTGCACTATAAAGGGAAAAGGCAGCCATTTGGGATACAAACTGTTTAAGGACATCAAATTGTGGTAAAACCCCTAGATCTGCCTAAGAGGATAGGCTCAGAATGAATGATGTGGCTTTGATCAGAAGGCAGTATTTTCTGGTGTCCCATCTAAATGAGTTTCAAATTCTTCTCTCTGGATTTCTCTCTCCCTTTCTCACTCCCTCTCGGTAGATGTTGAATTATTTAAGGTGAGTTTGAGATGGGAGTTTTTTATTTTCCGCCTTTCTCTGTTGTTCTTTTCCGAGTAAACCTCTGTGAAATGATACACAACAAACCTAGAATAACGTGAAATATATATAAGGCATGGTATGTGCTTCAGCCGTACATATGGACGGGGTTTTCTATGCAGTCATGAATATATTGATCAGTCACAGTAGTGAGCACCCAGTCTTGCTTTTGTCAATGCTTCTTTCAAGACTTTATAACATATATTTTGTTAACTGCCAAGTAAAAAGTAAGCAGCATAAAAACTTTAGCTGTGGACTCTGAATGATATGCAGTCGAGTGTGATCCTGATCCCACCTCATTGAATTTAAAATATTCCGTTAGAGTTAGAGATGGCTTTTAAAGTGATGATGCAGCTAAACTAATGGCTCTTGACTGGTGGCATAATTCCACTCATGATGGCTAAAGGGTATCTATAATAGAATTAGATATCAAAGTCAAGAATGCAGGGCGCACACACATATTCTTGTGTATAATGCAATAATCGAACCCTCTGACTTTTCATGTTTGCATGCTTCTAAATTGCTTTTAACGCCTAATGCTCAGACGCATTGCATAACCGTGGGTGCAATGTAGCCTATCAGAAGAGTCGGAGGCGTTGCCTATTGGGGGCGTGACTTTCAATTTGTACCAGCACTGAAATTTAAATGATATCTGCGTAAGTACTGTCGTGGAAATTTCCTCTATTTACCAAATCATGGGAACAAACCACACACACACGTCAGAGTTAGTTATAAAAGTCCATCTTTAATTATATGAGCTCTATCACAATCCTGTGACTCTCAGATAAATTCAGTGTCTCTCAGTGAACTCTGAGAGCCCCCCTTACAATGCAACTGAGTTCCTTTTAATAGCAAAGACACACATAGTCAGACAGCATAGACATAATTCATCGTTCAGCTTTGTCTCCTTTCCCAAACCCCAGAACCATAAACCAAATCCTCCATATCAACAGGCAAATATCAAATTGTCATTTAGATACAACCAACTCAAAATACAACCTCCTGGACAAACTCACGGAGAGGAGAGTGAGGCTATAGGTTAAGATAAAAGCAACATTATAGGGAGCATAGAATGATTCCAGACACTGCAACCCTCCTTTCCCCACTGGGAAAGGTAGGGAGTAAAATATATGTTTACACATGATGACACTTTGACCTCTCCCCTCTCTGTGGCCCATGCAACTTAGTTTTGACATAGAACAGATAACTGCAACCTCGCCACAGTATTATACAAAAATACCATTCTGATGAGAATTAACTTACACACATTTGTTGAATATTAAACATCTTACATATGTTACCAACAAATTCTGAATCTTCCACGACAGTACTTTGATACTAAAGAGCCTTGAAAAGTTCCCAATGTTGAGATGGTCACCATTTGGTTACAATATTGTTGTCAATGGCGTGCGTACTGGGAGCGGAGCCAGGTGCAGGAGAGCAGAGAGTTGTTAACAGGCGCACACTTTATTTAGGCAGGAGAAACCAACAGACGGACGATACTGAGTCGAAACCTCAGCCAATGCAAAAGTGCAAACGGGCAAACAGTCACAATAATATGCCTCGTGAAATAAAACATGGAAATAAATGCATAGCAGTAAAGCGCGTCAACATAGACAACCCCAAAACAATCTCACACAAAGACATGAGGGGGAACAGAGGAATAAATACATGCAGAGTGATTTGGGAATGAAAAACAGCTGTGCAGGGAACAAGGCAAAACAAATGGATAAATGAAAAATGGAGCAGTGATGGCTAGAAAGCCGGTGACGTAAGCGGTGACGTCGACCACCGAATGCCGACCGAACAAGGAGAGGGGCCAACTTAGGCGGTCATTATTCATTAGGCTCCCCAGTTTCCCTCTGCTGGTCTTATTGGGTTCTTTCCCCTTTCTATCCCTCTCTCTCCCCCTCCCCCTCTCACTCTCTCGCTCTCTCTTCTCTCTATCGTTCCGTTCCTGCTCCCAGCTGTTCCTATTCCCCTAATCATCATTTAGTCTTCCCACACCTGTTCCCGATCCTTTCCCCTGATTAGAGTCCCTATTTATTCCTTTGTGTTCCGTTCCTGTCCCGTCGGTTCCTTGTTTAGTATTCACCATGCTGTGATTGCGTTTCGCCCTGTCCTGTCGTGTTTTTGCTGTGATTGTGTATCGCCCTGTGAGCAGACCTGCAGTCTGTGGCCGCTTCTCCAGTTATTCCCCTCTACAGACTAGAGGATTTCTGTTATTCGTGACAATTGTAACCAGTTAAGGTGAAAGTCTATTGTAAGAAAATAGTTTCTGGAGTCATTATTCATTATTTCATGTTATGGAACAAACATAATATCTTGATAAACAGGAAATGTATTTAATTGGTTGTAACCCCTGTGAGTAAGAAAAATTATGTTGAAATGACATGTAAAATACACATTTCCAGACGTTGAACTTAGGTTCAATTTTGGTTCTGAATGAAAGATGAAAATATATATTTTCCGTACCTTTAAAATACATATTTTCCAGGATGTTGAAAAGGCATCTTTTCCGGACATTGAAATCAGGTTAATTTTTGGTTCTGAATGAAAGTAATTTATAGACGTCAAAGTTTGGGTCAAATCAAGGCTGGTCCAGACTGGACAAAATCTGAACCAAACATAGACGTCTATGATTGGTTTAGATTTTGTTTGGATCAACAAAAAAACTATGTCCGTGTAGGTGGATGATGTCCAAAAGACGGCTCGTGCTTGCTGGGGTGTAGCCTACCATGTCGGCCACAATTTATTTTGATTTGTATTTATTTTTACAAATGGTGGTAGGCCAACCAATTGTAAAACAGGTCATTGCATTGGCTTCATTAGTCCTGATTCCTGTGATTAATCATTTTGGCTATTTACAGAGCATTCGGGAGGTACTCCTTGCTGTCCCCAGTCCACCTGGCCGTGCTGCTGCTCCAGTTTCAACTGTTATGCCTGCGGCTATGGAACCCTGACCTGTTCACCGGACGTGCTACTTGTTCCAGACCTGCTGTTTTCAACTCTCTAAAGACAGCAGGAGCGGTAGAGATACTCTCAACGATCGGCTATGAAAAGCCAACTGACATTTACTCCTGAGGTGCTGACCTGTTGCACCCTCGACAACCACTGTGATTATTATTATTTGACCATGCTGGTCATTTAGGAACATTTGAACATCTTTGCCATGTTCTGTTATAATCTCCACCCGGCACAGCCAGAAGAGGACTGGCCACCCCTCATAGCCTGGTTCCTCTCTAGGTTTCTTCCTAGGTTATGGCCTTTCTAGGGAGTTTTTCCTAGCCACCGTGCTTCTACACCTGCATTGCTTGCTGTTTGGGGTTATAGGCTGGGTTTCTGTACAGAGACAGGATTGTGTCAAGGCACAGATCTGGTACAGAGACAGGATTGTGTCAAGGCACAGATCTGGTACCAAAAAACGTGTGCAGCATTGAAGGTCCCCAAGAACACAGTGGCCTCCACCATTCTTAAATGGAAGAAGTTTGGGACCACCAAGACTCTGCCTAGAGCTGGCCGCCCGGCCAAACTGACCAATCGGGGGAAAAGGGCATTGGTCAGGGAGATGACCAAGAATCCGTTGGTCACTCTGACAGAGCTACAGAGTTCCTCTGTGGAGATGGGAGAATCTTCCAGAAGGACAACCATCTCTGCAGCACTCCACCAATCTGGCCTTTATGGTGGAGTGGCCAGATGGCCAGATGGAAGCCACTCCTTAGTAAAAGGCACATGACGGCCTGCTTGGAGTTTGCCAAAAGGCGCCTAAAGGGCTCTTGAGACCATGAGAAACAAGATTCTCTGGTCTGATGAAACCAAGACTGAACTCTTTGGCCTGAATGTCAAGCATCACGTCTGGAGGAAACAGAGAGATCCTTGATGACAACCTGCTCCAGAGTGCTCAGGACTTCAGACTGGGGCGAAAGTTCACCTTCCAACAGGACAACGACCCTAAGCACACAGCCAAGACAACACAGGAGTGGCTTCGGTACAAGCCCGGATTTTAATCTGATCTATCTCTGGAGAGTCCTGAAAATAGTTGTGCAGCCACACACCTCATCCAGCCTGACAGCGCTTGAAAGGATCTGCAGAGAAGAATGGGAGAAACTCCGCAAATACAGGTGTGCGAAGCCTGTAGCGTCATACCCAAGAAGACTTGAGGCTGTAATCACTGCCAATGGTGCTTCAACAAACTACTGAGTAAGGGATCTGAATACTTATGTAAATGTGATATTTTCAGTTTTTCATTTTAAAACTTTTGCAAAAATGTCTAAAAACCTGTTTTTGCTTTGTCGTTATGGGTTGTTGTGTGTAAATCGATGAGAAAAATAAAACAATTTAATCCATTTTAGAATTAGGCTGGAATGTGACAAAAATGTGGAGAAAGTCAAGGGATCTAAATACTTTCTGAATGCATGGAAGCTCTGAATATCAGCTATCCAACTTTATCAGGAGTTATCGTAAGCTTATTTGCAATGTGTTTACACCGAGGGAAATGTCCATCTCATTACATTGTTATACATTTTATCTCCAGCCTGTAGGCTACAGAAAAGGACGCATACTCTTTCTTCTCTCCAACATCACCCTGGAGAAGCACCCTGGAGAGGCGTGCTGGGAATGGACAAGCAAAATATTTTGCGCCCCTACCTTTGACAAAGAGGCCACTGTTTAGCACAGGCCAGCATTAGCGCTCATCTAAAATTACCATATGCCACTGGTTGAGAGAAATGTACATTGTTTTGGGGCATAATTGTGCGAGGTTGTATGTATTGTTGTTGGAGGTGTGTCTTGGTCAGTTTAGCTCAGAAAATCCCGCACTTGTTAATGTTCCGCCATAGTCGGCCGACTAATCCTGCCTATTGAGCCGGCCGGCCGTGTTTGTTAATAATGAAATATAACAGTTGGTATTGAATCATATATTTGGTTTCAACAAATATATATTTGCTGTACAAATGAAGTATGGACCAAGAACATGGGGTATAGATCTGTAATAGTTAGACGATAATGTGTACATCTGATCCTGTTTAATAAGACCCTTCTCTGGATTCCAAGTTCCCACAGGACTTGGAGATATTGACTTCCCACTGGGCACAGATGTCAATTCCACATATCTTCATTTCATTGAAATGACGTAGAAACAATGTTGATTCAACCAGTGTTTGCCCAGTGCTCTTCATCCCTCAAGTACTTCACAGTGCCTCTCTCCTCCCATCACTGCCTCAGCATCACCCCATCCTGTTGAGAATATAGCTTGGGAAGATTGAGAGGAGGAAAGATTAGGGTTGATACGGGAGAGAGGGAGAGGAGGAGAGGAGGTCTAATCTCAGAGTAGCACTATCTAGTATGCAGCGTTCCTCCAGCTCCCTCCCTGCACAAACTGACACGACACTTCAGAGCCATTGAACTGTGTGCGTGCGTACATGCATGCCCGTGTAAGTGTTGAGCCCAATGTTAGGCTCTCTATATCAGATTGAAAGACATCTCTGGCTCTGCTCAGCTCAGTGTCTGAGGCTATGTAGAGAGGCTACATCGACATTACTCCTTCCTCCGACCGACACACTGCCGTCTCACCTATTAATACTCATTGAGACCACCTTGCCACTTCATCACCCCCCCACCGCACACACACAGTCCTGCTCTCTTAAACTCTCCTTCTTTCATCTGCCAATCCCATGCCTGGGTAAGACTATTTTAAGGATCTGTAATAAACCATTTATAAGGCATTTATACATTGGGTGTTCACCATTTATTAATCCAAAGTTCCACATTAATGAACATTTACCGATCATTAGCAGTCTTTTTGCAGACCCTAATCTAAAGTGAGCACTATTCATACTTTATAACTACTTTATAAATGTTTGGAGTGAGCAGTGTCATTTCTCACAAAAAGATGGGCATGCCATTGGTAGACATTCCTGCAGAACCTGGTAAAAGAATAAACAACACAGGATGTTCTAAAGATGAAATATGTCACTTTTTGAGTGACGCGACCAAATTCATATACAAATGTTAGTTATAGAGCTGTCATTCTCATCGAAAGCCTAAGAAGTGATAGATCTGTTCTATGTGCGCTATATCTATGCCTCCCGTTCTTTATTTATTTAGTCTTTCATCTTTTACTTTTACTTTTGTACACCAGCTTCAAACAGCTGAAAATACAATATTTGTGGTTATTCAAAAGTTGTTTCACAGCAGTTTAGATGGTTTACTAAATATTAATAAATAGTGAGCAATTGGTTTGTTAATGCCTTATAAATGCCTTATAAATGATTTATTATGGACTCTTAAAATAAAGTGTTACCCCACTCTGTAATCCGCGTGAAACAGAGTGCATCATAGGATATCTCCGGCTCCGAGAGCTCTGCGAGCCTCCACTCGCAGAGCTCTGCCTTTTCTTTAGGCTTTAATACCCTGTCCTAGAGACAAGCTCTTTACGAAAGCAGAGATTTAGGTGTACATCCAGATACAGCATAGAGAGAACGCTGTCTTATGATCTCGTGGTTGTCTGTCGATTTTACTGTGAGACGATTTAAATGAACCCGTTAGGTAGGGAGATGGTGAAGGAAAAGTCCTGTCAGTTTTGACACCGGGTGTAAGGAGGCTGGGAGGATTTCTGCTCATCTGTTCTGTTTTCCCCACTTCTCTCTCTCTTGCTGTCTCTCCGTCTCTCGTCTTGAGGATTATTTTGGGATAATATCGCTCCTACATTCATCTGTCTGTGGGAAGAGCCAGTGGAGAAAAGGAAATTAAGTATGTTATTCATGTCATTGTGCCTCACGCTCAGACGCTCACATACGAGGTTGTGTCATTGTTCAAAGCGCACTCAGCCTGCATACAGAATTCAAATAGAGTGTCAGGGTTATATGCTTCTTCTTATTGCACTGATAGCACAGTATACATGCTGCACTTTCTGCCTTGAATTGACATTAGCCTGGACATGTTCGATGGCTGGCCAGTTGACCTCACAGTCATAACATGCAAAAATCAAATGAATAACTTTCATACTGATATACTAACTTGCAGAAAGGCAATATTCCTACTGCTCTTACCACATGTATCATGGCGCCGGAGAAGATGACTGACGTTTTACATGCTCCTAACATCTGTGTTTTTTAATTAGTTTTTTTTGCGTTGGTTGTAACTTTTTCTTCTTCTTATTTTGTACATAATTTTGCTGCTACCGTCTCTTATGACCGAAAATAACTTCTGGAAATCAGAACAGCGATTACTCACCATGAACCAGCAGAAGCTTTTTTCCCCCTTTAACGAGTCTGACGAACCCGACGTGAACGCCATACTGCTTTCCTGGGAACAGACCAAAATCCCTGTCATTTGCTTGAAGAGAAGATGGAGAAAGAGGGCGGACGTCTAGCTGCCTTCGGAGAGTTCGTAGGCGATCGAATAAACCCCCACAGCCTTCCGTTCTACTAGCTAATGATCAATCATTGGAAAATAAAATCGACAACCTACTAGGAAGATTAAACTACCAACGGGACATTAAAAACTGTAAAAACTGTAATATCTATACTTCACGGAGTCGTGGCTGAACGATGACATTATCAACATACAGCTGGCTGGTTATACACTGTATAAGCAGGATAGAACAGCGGTGTATTGGAAGACAACAGCTGGTGCATGATATCTAAGGAAGTCTCAAGGTTTTGTTCGCCTGAGGTAGAGTATCTCATGATGAGCTGTAGACCACACTATCTACCTAGAGATTTATCATGTGTATTTTTCATAGCTGTCCACATACCACCACAGACCCATGCTGGCACTAAGACCGCACTCAATGAGCTGTATTCCGCCATAAGCAAACAGGAAAATGCTCATCCAGAGGCAGCATCCTAGTGGCCGGGGAGTTGATGTAGTCTGTATGTAGCCTCGCTACTTTTATAGCCTCGCTACTTCATATAGCCTGTCTTTTTACTGTTGTTTTATTTCTTTACTTACCTATTGTTCACCTAATTCGTTTTTTGCACTATTGGTTAGAACCTGTAAGTAAGCATTTCACTGTCTACACCTGTTGTATTCGGCGCACTTTTATTTTATTTTATTTATTGCAGGGAAACTTAAATTCGTTTTACCAAATTTCTATCAGCATGTTAAATGTGCAACCAGAGGGAAAGAAACTCTTGACCACCTTTACTCCACATACAGAGACGCGTACAAAGCTCTCCCTCACCCTCCATTTGTCAAATCTGACCATAATTCTACATCGAAAATGAAAGCAGGAAGCACCAGTGAAACAGTCTGATAAAGCAGATGCTGAGCTACAGGACTGTTTTGCTAGCACAGAATGGAATATGTTCTGGGATTCCTCCGATGGCATTGAGTAGTACACCACATCAGTCATTGGCTTCCTCAATAGCTGCATCGATGACGTCGTCCCAACAGTGACTGTACGTACATACCCCAACCAGAAGCCATGGATTACAGGCAACATCCATACTGAGCTAAAGGCTAGAGCTGCCACTTTCAAGGAGCGGGACTCTAGCCCGGAAGACTATAAGAAATCCCGCTATGTGAACCATCAAACATGCAAAGCGTCAATACAGGACTAAGATCGTATCGTACTACAGCTCCAATGCTCGTCGGAAGTGGCAGGGTATGCAAACCATTACAGACTACAATGGGAAGCACAGCTGAGAGCTGCCCAGTGACACAAGCCTACCAGACGAGCCTAACTACTTCTATGCTCACTTTGAGGCAAATAACACTGAAACATGCATGAGAGCACCAGCTGTTCCGGATGACCCTGTGATCAGGCTCTCTGCAGCCAATATGAGTAAGACCTTTAAACCCTCTAGGGTATGTGGGACGCCAGCGTCCCACCTGGCCAACATCCAGTGAGATTGCAGAGCGCCAAATTCAAACACAGAAATACTCATTATAAAAATTCAGAAAACAAAACATATTTTACATAGGTTTAAAGATTAACTTCTTGTGAATCCAACCAAGGTGTCAGATTTAAAAAATGATTTAAAGTTGTGTATCCATAAAGTTCATAGAAACATGTCAAACGATGTTTACATTCAATCCTCAGGTTGTTTTAACCTAAATTATCTATAATATTTCAACCGGACAATAACGTCGTCAATATAAAAGGTAAACAAGAAAGGCTCTCTCTCGGGATTGCACATGAAAAAGCTTTGTGACACGGTAGGGTCCACTCATTCAGACTGGTCTTACTCCCTCATTTATCAGAATACAAGCCTGAAACAATTTCTAAAGACTGTTGGCATCTAGTGGAAGACATAGGAACTGTAATTTGAGTCCTAAGTCAATGGATACTGTAATGGCATTGAATAGAAAACTACAAAACCAAAAAGAAAACTACTTCCTGAATGGATTTTTCTCAGGTTTTTGCCTGCCAAATCAGTTCTGTTATACTCAAATACACTATTTTAACAGTTTTGGAAACTTTAGAGTGTTTTTTATCAATATCTACCAGTTATATGCATATCATATTTTCTGGGCCCGAGTAGCAGGCCGTTTAATTTGGTGATATGCCATGCTAGTTAGTGAGTTATTTGCACCATTATATCAGATTTTTGGTCACCAAAATTCCGAATACTGCCCCCAACCCTAGAGAAGTTTAACAGGTCAACATTCACAAGGCCGCATAGGCCAGATGGATTACCAGGACGTGTACTGCGAGGATGCGCTGACCAACTGGCAAGTGTCTTCACTGACATTTTCAACCTCTACCTGTCAAAGTCTGTAATACCAAGAACACTAAGGTAACCTGCTTAAATGACTACCGACCCATAGCATTCACATCTATAGACATGAAGTGCTTTGAAAGGTTGGTCATGGCTCACATCAACACCATTATCCCAGAAACCCTAGACCCACTACAATTTGCATACCGCCCCAACAGATCCATAGATGATGCAATCTCTGTTGCACTCCACACTGCCCTTTCACACCTGGACAAAAGGAACACCTATGTGAGAATGCTATTCATTGACGACAGCTCAGTGTTCAACACCATAGTGCCCTCAAAGCTCATCAATAAGCTAAGGACCCTGGGACTAAACACCTCCCTCTGCAACTGGATGCTGGGCTTCCTGATGGACCGCCCCAAGGTGGTAAGGGTAGGTAACTACACCACGCTGATCCTCAACACAGGGGCCCCTCAGGGGTGCGTGCTCAGTCCCTTCTTGTACTCCCCGTTCAATCATGACTGCATGGACATTCATGACTCCAACACCATCATTAAGTTTGCCAATGACACAACAGTTTTAGGCCTGATCACCGACAACAACAAGACAGCCTATAGGGAGGAGGACAGAGACCTGGCCGTGGGGTGCCAGAACATCAACCTATCCCTCAATGTGAAAAAAAACAAAGGAGATGATTGTGGACTACAGGAATAGGAGGACCAAGCACACCCCAATTATCATCAACGGGGCTGTAGTGAAGCAGGTTGAGAGCTTCAAGTTCCTTGGTGTCCACATTGCCAACAAACTAACATGGTCCAAGCACACGAAGACAGTCATGAAGAGGGCACGACAAAACCTATTCCCCCTCAGGAGACGGAAAAGATTTGGCATGGATCCTCAAAAGGTTCTACAGCTGCACCATCGAGAGCATTCTGACTGGTTGCATCACTGTCTGGTATGGCAACTCCTCAGCCTCACTGTGGCCAAGCTTCCTGCCATCCAGGACCTCTATACCAGGCGGTGTCAGAGGAAGGCCCTAAAAATGGTCAAATACTCCAGCCACCCTAGTCATAGACTGTTCTCTATGCTACCGCACAGCAAACGGTACCGGAGAGCAAAGTCTAGGTCCAGGAGGCTTCTAAACAGCTTCTGCCCCCAAGCCATAAGACTGCTGAACAGCTAATCAAATTGCTATCCAGACTAATCTGCATTGCACCCCCTCTTTTCCATGGCTACTATTCTCTGTTATTATCTATGCATAGTCACTATAATAACTCCACAATACATGTACATATTACCTCAATTACCTCGACTAACCGGTGCATTGTTGGTTAGGGGCTTGTAAGTAAGCATTTCACTGTAAGGTATACAGCTGTTGTATTCAACTAATACAATTTGATTTGATCTTCCCTCTTTTCCTTGTGACATTTATTCAAAACCAAGAGCACTGTACTTCACAACCGAAAGTAGACTAGAGGTTATCTCACACAGCTACATGTTAGCCCTGTTCTCTCGATGAAACGTTGGATTCCACCACAGAATTAGAACTCATTCTAATTCTATGGATTCCACAAACGCTGTGAACCCAACTTAAACATATGCCTTCGACAGGTTCCTTCTGTTCCGGATATTCTTCTGCTGAATATGCATGATTGAATACTACTGCAGCAGTGCATAGTGAATTAATAGTGGCTGAATCAGTGCCGATGAAGCCACCTTCAACTTCCACAAGGATTATCTCCTAAGAAGGTTTAAACCTCATTGACTTTATAGACAACTATTTAATTCAGCTAATTCAGCCAATCATTTTGAGTCGCATGGCTTTGATTTCTTTTCAATTAGCTTTCATTACCGTTTCATGTCCACACAGTCTGTTTTTGGGGCATGATCTTAACACAACAGAATGTCAATAAGGTCACCGGCCACCTGGCCCAATGTGTGGTTGGTTCTAAATTAATCTGTTTCGCTGGATGTTATTAGGGATTCACAGCAAAGCCGTGAAATCTATTGTTATTTTTCGATTTAAAAAAAATCATTGACATGGTCAAATAACTCGAGCAGATATTGGCAACCTTTTTTTCTAATTTGGCAAACTAGAGGCCATGAGTAACTTGATCAAAGATAATGGTACCGATTGGCCTATAGATGGCGCTGTTATAAGAAGTCTCACTTAATCCCTCGTATCTGTTGCCCCGTTTGGCCTAGAGACTTTAAACTTTGTATGTATGTCTTTCCTCATGCTGAACAAATTTGCCTGAAGGACCCACAACTAACTTTTTTGATGTATCTTAGATTATATATTTTTTTCATTTCCTCTTGCAAAGTCATTCATACCCATCAGGTGATTGGTTGATGCTTCTTGGCTGAAAACGTCACTCTGAGCCCTTACCAAAACACCAAACATGGCGGAAAGTTTCTCTCGACATCTGAATCCAGTAGTAACCACCATCAGAATTAGCATTTTGCTAGCTAACTAATGTGTGAGCTAGACTGCTTCTAGACTTGGGAGTTCATGCGGGCTTCAAGAGACATTTGTCACGCCTTGGTCTTAGTATTTTGTGTTTTCTTTATTTATTTGGTCAGGCCAGGGTGTGACATGGGTTATTGTGGTGTGTTTTTTGTCTTGGGGTTTTGTGGGGTGGCTACGTAGTCTATGGCTGTCTGAGGCGGTTCTCAATCAAAGTCAGGTGATTATCGTTGTCTCTGATTGGGAGCCATATTTAGGCAGCCATATTATGTGAGTGTTTCGTGGTTGATTGTTCCTGTCTTTGTGTTTGCACCAGATAGGGCTGTTTCGGTTTTCGTTATTTAATTTCGTTATTTTTGTAGTTTCTGTATGTTTAGTTTTTCCTTCATTAAAATATCATGAATCACCATCACGCTGCATTTTGGTCCGATCCTTGTTCTACCTCTTCATCAGAGGAGGAAATAGAAGAGAGCCGTTACAGCATTGAGTTAGAATCTAAATCTAGAGCCACGTGTAGACACGTGTGCACATTTGCTGATATGCCATGCTAGTCAGTGAGTTATTTGCACCATTATATCAGATTTTTGGTCAGTAAACAGGGTTCCTATGGTCATGAAAGTCGAGGGGACAGTTGCTCGAGGAGAAAGGGAGACATTGCAACAGCAGGTAGGCTAGCCTACAGTGCATTAGGAAGGTATTCAAACCTTCTTTTTTTTAAACGTTACAGCAATAGTTTTTTAAATCCTCAATCTACACACAATATCCCATAATTACAAAGCAAACCCCTTTTCTCATGTTTGAAAAGTATAAAAAAATATGGCAATGTCACATTTACATAAGTATTCAGACCCTTCACTCGATACCTTATTCAAGCACTTTTGGCAGTGATTACAGCCTTGAGTCTTCTTGGGTGTCACGCTACAAGCTTGGCACACCTGTATTTGGGGAGTTCCTCCCATTCTTCTCTGCAGAACCTCTCAAGCTCTGTCAGGTTGGATGGGGAGTATCACTGCACAGCTATTTTCAGGTTTCTCCAGAGATCGGGTTCAACACCGGGCTCTGGCTGGGCCACTCAAGGACATTCAGAGACTTGTCCTGAAGCCACTCCTGTGTTGACTTGGCTGTGTGCTTAGGGTTGTTGTCCTGTTGAAAGGTGAACCTTCGCCCCAGTCTGAGGTCCTGAGTGCTCTGGAGCAGGTTTTCATCAAGGATCTCTGTACTTTGCTCCGTTCATCTTTCTCTCAATCCTGACTAGTCTCCCAGTCCCTGCCACTGAAAAACATACCCATAGCACCACCATTATTCACTTTACTGATGGGGCCAGGTTTCCTCCAGACGTTGTGCTTGGCATTCAGGCCAAAGAGTTTTCATCAGACCAGAGAATCTTGCTTCTCATGGTCTGAGAGTCCTTTAGGTGCTTTTTGGAGAACTCCAAGCGGCTATCATGTTACCGTCTGGTAACTCTACCATAAAGGCCTGAATGGTGAGGTGCTGCAGATATGGTTGTCCTTCTGGAATGTTCTCCCATCTCCACAGAGAAACTCTGGAGCTCTGTCAGAGTGATCATCGGGTTCTTGGTCACCTCCCTGACTAAGGTCTTCCTCCCCGATTGCTCAGTTTGGCTGGGCAGCCATCTCTAGGAAGAGTCTTCGCTGTCTTCGCTGTTCCAAAATGGAAGAGGTCTGAATTCTTTCCGAATGCACTGTATAAAATAAAAATGGATAGCCAAATCAAAACATATTGTATAGTCTAGTCTGGCTAGTTATCTCAGTAGTAAACTATTTAGTCATTAGCAGCATGTATTATTGTCTTTGTCATGTCGTATGTTCTGTGTCTGTCCTGTGACTGTCCCTGTTTTTACTGGCCTCTCACTAACACTCCCTCTCCCTACTTCGTGCACGGAGTGAAGTGAGAGATGAATTCTGAAAGCGCAAGCATATGATGGTTGATCAAGATTTCAAAACGTAATTACAGGTGAAGCATCAGCTTTCTGTGAGTATTCAAATAATTTCTCAACACTAAATATTGAGGAAATAGCACCACTTTACAAACTGAGAACGTAATTGAGATGATGCTCTGGCAGAACGGAGCAGAGTGCTCCATTTGCAGTGAATACATCAATTAGCCTATATAGGGCAACCAATTTACAGTGTTCGTTGGACATAAATATCATGAATTAGATGGCTATCTAGGAACAATATCATATTTAGGGTTAACTAATGTGTTTTGAGTTCTCACCTCCGCGGGTGAATTATGGAGTATATGCACAAAACATATGCAGGCAAATTCATCTCTTAACAGCAAAAATGAATCTGATCATTCTGGATCGTATGTTGCGCATCACAATATCCATAATGTATTCCCTGAACATGTTAGATGAAATAGCTAACTTCTTTCATGTCTTACTTGGCAGACCAGAAAAGTCAGTCTAGTGTCCTAACAGAAAGTAACTGTGCGTAAAACATATACATTACAGTACCAGTCAAAAGATTAGACACACCTACTCATTCCAGGGTTTGCTTTATTTTCACTATTTTCTACATTGTAAAACAAAGAAAGCATTACAACTATTAAATAACACATTTGGAATCATGTATTAAACCAAAAAAGTGTTAAACAAATCAGAATATATTTTATATTTGAAATTCTTCAAAGTAGCCACCCTTTGCCTTGATGACAGCTTTGCACACTCTTGGCATTATCTAAACCAGCTCAATGAGGTAGTCACCTGGAATGCATTTCAATTAACAGGTGTGCCTTGTTAAAAGTTAATTACAGTCCATCGTTACTTTACGACAAGAAGGTCAGTCAATGCGAAAAATGTAATGCACTTTGAAAGTTTCTTCAAGTGCAGTCACAAAAACCATCAAGCGCTATGAGGAAACTGGTTCTCATAAGGACCGCCACAGGAATGGAAGACTCAGAGTTACCTCTGCTGCAGAGGATACGTTCATTAGAGTTAACGGCACCTCAGATTGCAGCACAAATAAATGCTTCACAGAGCTCAAGTAACAGACACATCTCAACATCAACTGGTCAGAGGAGACTGCGTGTATCAGGCCTTTATGGTCAGATTGCTGCAAAGAAACCACTACTAAACAACACCAATAAGAAGAAGAGACTTGCTTGGGCCAAGAAACACAAGCAATGGAAATTAGACTGGTAGAAATCTGTCCTTTTGTCTGAAGAGTCCAAATTTGAGATTGTTGGTTCTTTGGTGTCTTTGTGAGACGCAGAGTAGGTGAACGGATGATCTCCGTATGTGTGGTTTCCACTGTGAAGCATGGAGGAGGAGGTGTGATGGTGTGTGGGTGCTGTGCTGGTGACACTGTCTGTGATTTATTTAGAATTCAAGGAACACTTAACCAGCATGGCTACCACAGCATTCTGCAGCGATACGCCATCCCATCTGGTTTGCACTTAGTGTGGCGAACATTTGTTTTTGTTTTTCAGACAATGACTGACCTAACACACCTCCAGGCAGTGTGAGGGCTATTTGACCAAGAAAGAGAGTGATGGATTGCTGCTGCAGATGACCTGGTCTCCACAATCACCCAACCTCAATCCAATTGAGATGGTTTGGGAGGAGTTGGACCGCAGAGTGAAGGAAAAGCAGCCAACTAGTGCTCAGCATATGTGGACCCGATTCATGAAACTAGGCGTATGTTGCAAGTCACGACTTCTCAGGAGAGCTGTTTGAACGTAAAAATATTTTTGTTCAATTAAAATGTGTTTTTTGGCAGAAATGCCTTCTCGAACATGTGAACTTTCATGTGCCTTAATATCAAACTTGTATGCCATCTGTAAATAAGAATACAATTGTTAAATTACGAGCGTAGTTGCTTTACCCACAGAAAAGTGAGCAACCTTCCCACTAGTTATGATTGCTGAGATAACGAGTGGGCTGGACATGCCTTGAGATGAGTTTGGATTGGTCTAACATATAGCACGTGTCTGTCTATTGGAGCTGGTCAGTATGTTTAGGTAATCATGTCGAACGCGGCTTTGAAAACTATTTTTTTTAAACAAATTGTGCGTAATATAACTGCATAAACCTAATGTCAAGTTAAAGTGTACTGTTAGCTAGCTACCGTTATGTGTATGCTCGCCACTTTCTGGAGGACCAAGTTTTGAAATCAGTGGAATTCAAGTATGATAGCTAAGGAGATGGAGAAAACACCCGTCTGAATTATATTGTCAAACTTAAACAACTATGCATTGCATCTGACAGGAGACGCGTCCAACCACAATGTATATGGGTAAGATTTGGAGAAATGACACGTTTCTAATTTTGACAGAAAGTGGTTTAATTTCAAGAGCTAGCTAACGTTAGCTGACTGGGTTGCTAGGTAACGTTATGTGTATGATCTTATTCTTTGTATCTCAGACACATTTGCTTGACTAGTTATAGCCATATAACCTGGTTGGTTAGCTACCTGCAGATTCATGCAGTGTAGTAACGTTGTGAGTTGTGATTATGGTCCATTGTTTAGCTAGATAGCTAGCTACATGTCTTAACAAAAGACTCCACTCTAATTTTGACAAAGTATTTTCATTTCAAGTTAAAGTGTACTGTTAGCTAGCTACTTAACGTTAGCTGGCTGGCTTGCTAACTAACATTACATCATGCGTTGGGGTTCATTGTTTACCTAGCTATCTATCTAGCTACATTTCATGCATTTTTGAATGCTCAACACCTGTTGAATATGTCCGGTGTCAGTAAATGTCAGCAACAAAGCGTAATTAAATTGTTGCCAGCAGCACAGTTACAGTCACCAACGCACTGGCTAACAGTAAAAAAGCCTAACCAGCTCTGCTAGGGTGAGTAAAATGGTTAGAGTGGGATGTTCTCTCATCATGTGTCTGGAAGTAGCTAGCCAATGTTAGCCAGTTAGCTTGGGTGCTTGACTGTAGTTGTGAGGTCAGAGCTTTCAGAAACAACACTACTTATTGGCCAGAGCATCCAGTGTGTGCTCTTAACGCGAAACCACAGATGTTCAGTGAGCTGTTCTCTCTCTCTTAAAAGATATCTGGAAGTAGCTGGCAAGTTAGTACAGAACAGTTGGATCAGCCCTTAAAAGAGGGGTGGGGCTAAGGCTTAAGACGGTGTGAACGATGCTGAGTTGGTGTAGACAAAGAAGGGTTCTCCAATAGTTGTACCAAAACACTGAAAGATGGTTTTCTCAAAAGTGAGTTGACAAGTTGATCAACGTTCAAAGCAGAATTCCTTTCCCATTGTTTTCTCAAATGCAGTGTATGATATATCATTTTGTAGCTCTTAGTCTCTACTTTTATCAATTGTAAAAAAAAAACTGAAATTAAAATGTTGCTTCTGCACTCTAGCACACAAATCGGAGTAGAAGGCCAGACTGAATTTACAAACTCACCCGAAATGTTTTACTTGCATAGTGGAGTCTTTTGTTAAAACATTTAGCCAGCTAGCTAGGTAAACAATGAACCATAATCTCAACTCATGACGTTACTACCCTGCATGAGCCTGAACCTAACAACCATGTTCAATGTTAGCTAGCTAACGTTGGGTGAAAACTAGCCAAGCAAACGGCTCTGAGATATGAATATTAAGATCATACACGTAACGTTAACTAGCGAGCCAGCCAGCTAACATTAGCTAGCTAGCTAACAGTACACTTTAACTTGAAATGAAAACGACATTGTCAAAATTACAAATGTGTAATATCTGAAAATATATCTAGCTAGACTATCTTACATCATGGTTGGATGCCTCTCCCTGTCACGGATGCCATGGTTGGCCTTAGTTGGAAGATGTAATCCAGAGACACGTGTTTTCTCCATCTCTTTAGCCTATCGTACTCGAATTCCACTGATTTCAAAACTCGGTCCTCCAGAAAATGGAGAGCAACACTTATGCAGTTCTACTAAGAAATATATATTTTTTATAAGCCTTGTTAGACAGGATTACCTATGTATACTAACCAGCTCAAATAGATAGAAGCCTGCTATTTGGCAGACCAATTTCTTTTATGTGGCTAAACCAACTTGGCGCCTAATTTAACAATTTTATTTGTATATACAGATGGCATACACGTTTGTTATTAAGGCATATGAATGTTCACATGTTCCAGAAAGCATTTCTGCCCCAAAAAAAACACAAAAAATAAGATTACTTTCAAATGGCTCTTGTGTGAAGTAGTGACCCGCGACATACACCTAGTTTCCTGAAACGGGTCATATTTACACTATACAATCGGCACTAGCCTAGCCACACTAGCCTCACCCTCCCGTGGGTGCGTATCAACAGTCATTGTCAGCCAATCCAGTAAGAATTGAACGTTATGGTGAGTTTTGATTGGTCACTCTTGTTGCGATATCACAGAGGATTTGAATAAAGTTCAGCTTTCCCCAACTTTAGTCCCAATTGATCAGCTCCCTTGCCCATGCTCGCATTGCTCAACAGTTCCCCGCCCACTTTCCTTCCATTGAAAGTGAATGGATTCCAATGCCGCTTCCTGGTGTAAATGTCCCGTTAGATGGCTGCACCAGACCAGTAGGTGATACTGTAGATGTCATTGGCACGAGTGGCACCATAGAATACTAGAGCAATAACTATTGATAAAGTGGACTTTGTCTCATGCAAAATAAATAACCACATAAAGGAAGATAGTTCCCCCATGAGTGCTTGCTTTATTATCCAACTGGTCTTGTCCTTTCTGTCATCCTGTGAACCCCATTCATTGCTGCTCGCAGCTATCTTTGGATATGATTGATAAAAATAAAATAACAAATCGATCAAACTCAGATCAACCTCTGCATTATGTTCACTCACTAATAAATCTATAAATGATATGATGAATACAGACTCAATCAAAAGTTGCTTAATCAGAGTTGATTCTAATTCTCAAGCAGTTGAACATGAGATCCCCACATTTCTTTGTATAACACCTTTTCTAATAATAGGTTCAGTAAGCATAAACAAACTACGTACCACTTCGGCTGCCCCGAAGGCCTTGACGTCTTTATCGTTAGCACATTAAAGATAATATATTAATAATATAATAACTAACTTGTCCTTGAGCTGGCAACCTGGCGCGCACACACACACACACACACACACACACACACACACACACACACACACACACACACACACACACACACACACACACACACACACACACACACACACTGAACTTCGTATTGGGTCTCCAGCAAATTGAATGAACCTCCCTCCCATAAAAACAGTAATAGACTTCCTATGATGGGCCACAAAATAACATGGATGGGAGAGGAGGAGGAGGAGATGAGCCAATTAATAAGTCTGCATCTTCAAGACGAGAGAGACGCCCTCCCAACTTGGCAGGGATGTGCCTCACGGAGGTCAATCTCTCGTTGATCAATTGTCCCCATAGGGGAAGGACAATTATGTGTACCAACATACAGTAAGAAGGACCTATAGGTCTCCTCCAACCTCATAGTGTACAGGAGAGAAAAACCACTCAGGGGCATTGTTTTATTGCGAAATTTCCATTGCTTTGGTATAAATAGGGACTGTTTATCTTTGAAAAAAAAAGCAATACAGTATCACCCTGAAATGCAGTACAGTAGATACATGGATCCTTTCCATTACTTTATGGTGCATAATAACATTCCATTTTCCATTCCATTATCTTGATTGATCTGAATTTTTTATTTAGAATGTGCATAACAAAGATTTCTATCATATCTCATGTAAAGGCACGGTATTGTACAATAGCATACAATATGTAGTTGAGATTATGAGTTTTTAGCATTGCCGTATCATTAACAAAATGTGGGGACGGGGATGGGGGGGTAAGAGAGGTGTCTTGATTGCACTTTGTGGCTGTCTGTCTGACACACACATAAACACACCGTGGTGTCTGTATACTCACCCCTGGTCATGTGGATACATAGAGCTGTCAGTGGCACTCATTACATTACGTCATCAGCCTGCTCCTCTATGGAAATAACTAGCCAAGGTCTCTCTGTCTGTGTAGGAGCTGAGAGAGAGAGAGAGAGATAGAGAGAGAATCTTCTGTGGTTCTCATTAAGATGGTGGCTATATCAGGCACACAGGATCGACATGGGATTATAATCTGCCCCGTCCATCTGCCCACGTTACACTACACAGGTGGCCAGGAGCTGGCAGCTTCCTGTCGGACAGATATAGTCCTGATACCCCCGGGGTAGACTCAGTTTGTGTGTGTGTGAGAAGTGGGGAGACCCCTGGTGAGAGCTCACCTGTTCAGACAGACTGTTCCTGAGCCAGCCTAGCGTGAGACCAGGTACAATGTGTTCGAAAATACACAGGTGAAGTGTTTGTTCCCGGCCCAGGTGTAGTGTATGTGTATAACATGGAGGGTCCTATTCAAAACCAGTAATTGGGTTTGTGGAATAAGTCAATATTTATGGAATAACTCAGGCTACCGAGTGGCACAGCGGTCTAAGGTTCTGCATCTCAGTGCTAGACCCTGGTTTGATTCCAGGCTGTCACAACCGGCCATGATTGGGAGTCCCATATGATGGTGCACAATTGGCCTAGGGTTTGCCTGGGGTAGGCTGCCATTGTAAATACTAATTGTTCTTAACTGACTTGCCTAGTTAAATACATACTATTTTGAATGCTCCTTTAGATTCCTGCACAGGTGCTCAACAAAATGTTTGCAGTGAGTACGTAGACACATCACCTATTTCCCTGTCCAAAGGGGATAGTATGTTTTGGCTTTGTGACGTACCTTTTTAGGATTTGGGGGCCCTAAGAATGACTTTGTTGAACCTCTCAGGAAATATAAACTAGGCTGTTACTGTATGTAGTGTGTTTAGGATGCATGCAGGACTTAATGAATGACGCAGACCACAGTAGTATTACAAAGCCACTCTCAACACTTTAATGCCATTATTTATGAACCCAGGAGTGAATACTGATCTATCCGGTCTCCACATTATCCTAATTTACACTTGGAACATTTATAAGAAACTGACTGACAAAAAAACCCACCTCAGCAGTCAACATCTCCAGATGATGCTTGTCACATCATACATGTCTCTCAACTGCACCGCCAGATTGATCAGCTCCTATTTAGTCGCTTTAAATATTCCTGATATACTATATATTCATATTCTATTTGCTTTCATTATTTAAAGACGGAGGGATCGAGTGAAGTGTGTTCGGTGGCCGTACAGTGGACTTTGTGAATAATTCACCGGGCGGTTTTACATAGCAAAGACTTTCCGGGAGCGAGGGATGAGGAAAGGGTATGGGGGGGGGTGAGAGAGAGGAGGATGAGGAGAGAGTGAGAGAAAGGAGAGAGAGAGAGAGAGAGAGAGAGAGAGAGAGAGAGAGAGAGAGAGAGAGAGAGAGAGAGAGAGAGAGAGAGAGAGAGAGAGAGAGAGAGAGAGACCGACCAGTATAGGGAAAATAGAAAGGGACAGCGAAAGCACTGAAAATCCATTTGATTATTTTGCCCGTCCTCGGTACATGGAATTTGACTTCTTTTTTTTTTGTATCAACCAAAACAACCCCCCCCTCTCTGCTCAGTATGTCTTGCATTCGCAAAACCTCCAGCCAGTGGTAGTGCATTTGTCAAAGGAGGCATGCAGGCCTGGAAACATGCCCATCGGAGAGTACAGGAACATGAGAGAAGCAAGACCCATAGAGAAAGTGTGGAATCCTTTTTCCTCAGAGCCAGCAGAGCAGACATCTGTACCCTTCTGAGTGATAAGCAAATGTCAGTTCAACGAGACCAAGTCAGAAAGATGAGGTAGGTTATGGAACGTGTGATTGATGTAGTTAAAGAGAGAGAGAGAGAGAGAGAGAGAGAGAGAGAGAGAGAGAGAGAGAGAGAGAGAGAGAGAGAGAGAGAGAGAGAGAGAGAGAGAGAGAATGTTCAGATTTATGGAGCACACCAATCTCTCCCCTCATCCCAACCCACTCTTCTCTCTAAATGAATTTCCTCGGTACTTCCAGCTCCTTGTCAGACTTTGTAAATATCTTTCCTACGCACAGCAATCTATTGCCCCATTGAGTTACACTCTCCTCTCTCCCTGCCATGCCTCACTGCAAGCCTGATATGTTTACTGACACAAATTAGCCCATTACCCAAGAACCTCATTACTGCAGAGTTCTGTTGTGTCCAAAGCTGTTTTTCCCACACCGTAGTCGGTGTGTCTGGGCAAGCTTTGACAGTGTGGAGACTTATAGAGTGTGGAGTTACCCACAGACTGGATACAAGGAAACGTGATGGGGCATAATTGGGGAAGATTAAAAGAAGTAGAAAGATAGAATATAGAATACAAAAAAAATAAGGTCTCTCTCGCTCTCTCTCACACACTCCCAATGCTGCGGTTTGCGGTTGATGGTCTGTCAAATCGCATTTTAATTTGGATACTGGTTACTGTTTCTTAAGGTATGAAAAACAAATATTTATTTGTCTCTTATACAGCTGCTGGCAGAATGCTACTTGTCTAATTGAGGGGGGCAGTTTTACCTAGAAAGCAATTCATAATAATATTATCTTCTCCCTGTCTTCTGAATTCATATGAACAGTCTTTCTGGCAAGAGAAACATTAATTATATTTCAACTCTGGAATTAAGTATCCCTGCCCAAAGTTTCCCCAGTTACCTCCGACTATCACCATCTATCCCCAAAGCATCCACGTTTAAATGGTGTCCTATTTCAAAAGGAGACAGAAACTTTTCACAAAGAAGCAGCTGACAAGTAGAGTGGTCCATCTCAAGCTCAGCCATCTGCCTGTTGTTGAGTCCTAACTCCCAGCCAGGACAGGACCCCTATTGGCTCCCTAGTCCAACTCTCTAGCCACTCCCTTAGCACCTGTTTGGCACTGGCACTGGCTCCTCCTTAACATGCACAAAATCTCAGAACCAACCAACACTGCTTGCTTTGCTGACACTACACCACTGCTTTCTTTTTTCTCCCTATTAACCTCCAATCACACTAAAAGTCCAATCCTCTCCTCTGCCAGACAGCTGGCTCTGGTGTAGTGGCGTTCATCTCTGGTGCCACAGTGTTGTAATTAGAGGCAGGGTAGAGCATGCATCAGTTATTTTGGCTTGCTTCTTCATAGACATTAGCACACACACACACACACGCACACGCACACACAGACACACATCAAACCGGGGCAGGAAGACAGGAAGAGCTGCCATCATCACAAGTTGCAAGCCCTACTAATTAAACACTGTTTCCCCCTTTCCCTTCTTCCTTTTTCTCCTCCTCTCCTCTCCCTCTCCCTCTCCTTCCTTCCCCTCCTCCCCAATGCCCTTCTCTTCTCCTCTCTTTCCCTCCGCCTTGGCAGAATATAATGCCTAATTACTTATAACTAACTTGATTGGGGGGGGGGGGTGACTAATTGACACACTGTTGTATAGAGTTTATAACCCGTGAAAGAGCAGAAACACTTTCATTTTCCCTTGTTAACGATCCAAGCAAAAAATACATACAATGCTCTCTGGTATTTATAGATGATGTAATTAACATAGTTGATTTTGACCTTGATGGCGGTGCCAATGTCAGAAGGGCGAGGATGTCAGAGGCCCATTATGCCTCGGTAATGGACCTCTGTTAATCAGAACATTTTCATGGCAGAAAGCGGTTAGTCAGGATGCTGATTTGTACCCATTGTTTTTTAGCCAGGATGAACTGGTTCTAATTCCGCAGCAATCAAATCCCTTAGTTCTTCCTGCTTGGAAGTGGAAACAGGAATCTGGAACTGGATCTGTTGGCCATGTCCTCCTGTTGGAATCATCCACTGTCCCTGCCACTAAATTGGCTTATAAGTCATGGTAGCTTATTTGTGACGCTAACAGAATGTTAGAAGTCTGAGGTGATAGAGGCAGCCATTTTGGGGAGTTTAGGGGAAGTGCCGTGCCATGAAGTGTCTAGGGCAAACGGAGAGGTTGAAGTTCCTTGACACCTAGTTTATCTGATTTAATGCAATTATGAGTATTTGGTGAACTTCTACCTTTGCTGACACACAGTGATTTCAAAGTTTATTTGGATTTGTGAAAAAGGAAGACTGTCAAGGTCAAATCAGTTCAGAAGTGATATGTGTTATGCAAGGTTTATAACAGCGTTTCTCAAATGTCCTTCCTCTCTGAAGCCCCTTCTCTCTTCTGCCTGCTCTCAGGCAGTGGTTTGTTTGTAATAAGAGATATCAGAGAAATAACAGCCGTTGTGAATTTTATTTAGGTACCATGGAGAGCTCTCTAAACGCCTCTCAGGGGAATCGACAGAGTTTTGCCGGTGTCTGCTGAAGCCTTTGAACTATGAGTCATATATCTGTGTAAATGCATTTTACCAGGCATAGCAATTCGAGTAAAATAGTTTAATCGTTAGTTGGTTTCACATATTTTATTTTCACAGCTCTGATGTGTAATAGATCTGCGTCCGCGTTAAGAATATTTTGAAATTCATTCAGATAACTGTACCGTATGATGAATGACGCTGAATTTCAATGTGTTTTCAGTTGCTGGGCAGAATATGATTGCATTTTATTTTAGGACCAAATACAGCATTTTTAAAGTAATTTGAGTGTATTTATTTAGTCCAAACCACCACAAAATGTCCTAAAATAGCTCTATTTAAATGAAACCCAAAAACAACAGAGATCTAATTAAATTCTAATAGGAGTTCTAATATTTAATTCTGTGCCTAAAACCCTGTGTTTTTATTAGACTTTGTTGTGCTGTAGTGAGTAGACCTGATGGAGTGAGAGCTGGGATCAGGTTTGCTGTTCAGCTCTGCTCTACTGCTGTTTTGCTCATGTATCGATCCCATTACTTGTCAGACACATCAGATCACCCAGAGCCCTGATCAAAAGTAGTGCACTATATAGGTAATAGGATGCAATTTGGGACACACTGGAGGCTTACATAACACCGTTGGTTCTGTCTGTCAACTCAGCCGCATAAGAGCTAAGCCCGAGCCAATGACGCGTCCTATTCACAAGCTGCCCAGACAGCACAGTCAAGTGCTCTTACTTAGTTAGTTATCTACCTCAGGAAGTTAGAAGCTTAGAATCCTCCTGTCTCCTGTACTACAGTATGTAGCTTTGTAGCTATTTCATCATATCACGTAATTTCATGTGGAACTATTATGGTTTTAAATGGATATGAGGTCATATTGAGTTGTGCATGCTGTGAGTTAGAATTGTATTGCAATTTCCAAGACTATGCTGCAGTAGGAAATAGTTGCTTGAACTGCAGCACGCTACCAAGCCTTCTTTATGGTTAATTAAACACAACATTCTCCATTAAAGTACCCCCCCCTCCTCTCCAGTCATGGCAGCAATCCATTCGTCCTTCCTAACTGACCTTTATTTGTCTTGTAGCGAGGAAAGAATAGCGTTCTTGAGTAAACAACACTTCCATGGCCGAAGGCCCTGAAGCTAGGCAAGGGTTTGACCTAATTTGTTCTGTTTGGACAGAGGAAGTGATTGCAGGGCGTCTTTCCAAATGGCATCCCATTCCCTTTTTTTGATGAGAGTCCTGTGGTCCATCGTCAACAGTAGTGCACTACAATAAGGTGCCATTTGGGATGGAGCACAATAGATGGAGAGTGGAGGAGACTTGCCTTAATTTGATTGATGTGTGGTTCACAGAGCGGTGTACTTTGTTGTAATTACTCTTTGTGCTTGCTGTGATAACGGAAATTAATCAGGCCATTATGTTACTCCACTTTATCATCAAGCTGCAATGATTGAATAAACCAACCTCAATTGTCTTCAAAGTCACTTCGCTATCTCGCTACATTGTGCTTTACTGGCCATCTCAATTGTTTAAAAGTCTAGAAAGGGCTAGCATTCAATGCGGCTGATAGTACAGGCAGGTGAGAAGGTTCGATTTGTTTCTTCTACCCAATAACTTCTGTGCCTATTTGCCTCTTATTTTGTTCATGCGTTCTACTTGAATTTTACCCCCTTATTCACCATCTGTTTTCCTTGTTCTTTGTGTAAATCTCCAATTATTTGTTTATGTCTCTTAAAAATCTGAAATAAGTCTTTGTATTTTTTTTAATGGTTTTGTTTTATAATCATTGAAAGGGGAGGTTATTTTTGTTCATCTTTTAAACCTTCATCATATATATTTATTTATTTATTATGTTTTATTCTTGTGTGCAAACAATAATAATAAAAAAATAAGACAGAATAGTATGACTGGAGAAGTAAGACAATGAGACGTTTGAAACCATGTATTTCACAAATCCTCTGAGTTGTCTGTTTATAGTGCATATAAAATAGTTAATATATTATATAGACGTTCTTTCTAGCATAAAAGCAGGGCAAATGTCATCACCCTGTCCCTGTGCGGTGATCACTGAACCTCCTATCAGAAACCCTGTGTAGTTATATCTGAATATCTTGTCAAAATCCTTATAAAACTGGACACAAGGATTGGAGAAAACCCTTAGAGACGAAGAATAACCCACGTCTAGAGACCAGCGATACCTCCTAATTGTGTCTGAGCGACCATTAAATCCTTGATGTCCACTTCTATCATCCTACCTTCCAATCAGGCTGTGCAGGGGTGCGTCCCAAATGTTACCCCATTCCCGATATAGTGCACAACTTTGGACAAGAGCGCTATGGGCCCTGTTCAAAAGTAGTGCACTATATAGGGAGTAGGTTGCCATTTCAGAAACATCCCAGAAGTCGGCGGTGGCCAATTTGAGCTTGTCTCGGCTGCCCAGAAGGATTTGCATCCATCCCTGTGAATAGCAATTAATTCTGGCAGCTCGGAGTGTTACTAAAAATCAATTACCCAACTACGTTCATTTGGGATTTTCTCTGAGAAATTGTCTCTTGCAGGAGAGGCCAGGGAGTGTGTGATGAGATTTTTCTCTCCCTGAGACAATGACAATGAAATAGCACTTTTACTGAAACAGACGGAGTGTTCTAGATCAGTGGTTCCCAACTCCGGTCCTCGAGTACCCCCAACATTACACATTTTTATTGTATCCCCAGATGGCTTCTAGATGGTTGCTATGTGGTTGCTAACCATCCATGAACGTAACACAGTAGCCTGTGTGACACAGCACAGGCAATGACAAAGATCATTAGTACCAGCATTACAAGTTACTACAATAATATACAGCTCTGGGAAAAATGAAGAGACCACTCTAAATTAAGAGACCACTCCACATTTAGAGACCAATCATAATTTTTTTCCAGAGCCGTATTAATGTAGCCTACTGATACACTAATGATAGTGAGTATGGTAATGAGCGAGTATGAGTATTTTCTTTGCAAAGGTGGAGAAGGAAGCAGCACTAGAGCTTCAGGTGTTCCTGCAGAGCTGGAGGTGATGGTCAGTTCAGAGTCAGACTCAGAGCAGGAACCTTCAGGTACAACTTCAGAGCACAAACCTAAACATGTAGGCTATGACTTTAGATTAGTATGTGCTTTATTTATGAGATTATTAGGAGGACTGTAATCAGGGGGAACACAATCGATGACTGCACTAGTAGTGTAAGTTTAAATTGAGGTTATTTACAATGTTACAGTTTTTCTCAATTGCTAAAACACCATTTCTGAAACCTTGCTCCATTTCCTGAAAACATTCAACACAAAACCTCATCTTCAAGCACTATTTACATAACCTCTGACTCCTCTTGCAAAATGAAACCTCAAAACAGTTATACCGGTGTTCAAAATCAAACACTGCTCTCAAATCATAAACAAAGTGATCAAAATGCTATACACTCTCAAGCAGTCAGTGAACAATACCCCGAAAAATAGAAAACACATTGATCAAAACATACAATTCTCAGGCAGAAGTACAATTTTTATCTATAAAATATTCATATTTTTCCATCAGTCTTTTGATGAACGAAAACATGTTCTATCATAGTAGCTCAAAATTGATCAGAAATTACTACTCTGCTCTTTGCAATTTTGTTTTTGTTCTTCCTCCTTGTACCCCTATTTTTACAGTACTGTACCCTGCATCTCACAAACTTGTCCTTTGTCTCTGTGATACTGTAATTCTTGTTCGTTGTTGATATGAACCTGCAACCAGTCAAAACTATTGAGCAGTCAGTACTGTTGTGGTTTTTCCCAATTGCTAAAACACAATTTTGCAAACTAGGCTGGTTTTATCAAAATACTTAACACAACTCACAAAACCACACCCCCAAACTACAAAATACCTCATATATCCTACAAAATGAAGCACTGCAACCAAAACTACATATAGCATTATCAAAATCAAACATTTGCACGAAATGGCACACACTTCATTCATATTACAAGATTTTTGTCTAACACACTGTTGGGCATAATGAAAAGCACTCTCATCTTTAGTATGTTTTGCCATAATACTAAAATAGTTCAAATTGTCAAATTCTTCAGATGCACAGAGATATTTGCAGATACACACACATGCTGTTAAAAAATGTAATTCTTTATTTTTCACCAAACAAGTCAGTGCAACATATGCACAGCAGATATATTTACATTGGACTGAACAAAAATATGCTCACAAAAAAAGCAGTAACTGAAAAAGAAAATTGCAGAAATAATGTACAGAAAAAAATATATAGAAAAAAAGAGTCAAGAAAAATAATAAGGCAGCATCTTGCCGCACAGCTGGGTCTGGCCACAACGCCTCATCCACATCACAGGCAATATCTTCCCTTGCCAGACATCGAGGGAAGAAGCGCCTTGAGTGCCTCATCCATCCCTGAATCGCGCCCACATCAATCTCATCACATGCCTTTTCCATAGCCTGCACAAGAGGCCTGCGCACAAAGGGCTGCCGGTCGTATACCTTCCACTGCCGTGCCGAAAATAACTGTTCTATGGGTTTCAGAAATGGTGAGTATGGTGGGAGGTATTGCACAAGAAATGGTGGGTGGTCAGCAAACCAGTTTTTGACTGGGGCTCACCTTGTCCCATACTACAACGTACCGGGTTCTTTGATGGTCTGCATCATTCATGCGCTCTGGTGGTATGAGAATGTTGTGGAGTCTGTCCAGAAATGTGAGAATATGGGCTGTGTTGTATGGTCCAAGGTTGGCATGATGGTGGAGGACACCATGCATATTGGAGATGGCAGCGCACATTGTGATGTTCCCACCACGTTGGCCAGGAACGTCTATAATGGCTCTGTGACCAATGACGTTTCTCCCCCTTCTTCTGGTCTCTGCTAGGTTGAACCCAGCATCATCTATAAAGATGAACTCATGTGGGATTGCATGAGCATCCATCTCCAGTACTCCCTGAAAACAAAGAACAAAAGCAGTCAATATGGTGTTATCCAGTACACTGGGAAAGAATGTTGCGTGTAGTGTACTGCAGTCAATATTGTACTTACATCCACATATGCTCGTCTGACCTCTTTGTTTCTTTGAGAGTTTCTCTCAAACAGCACCTTATAAAGTTGTTTCATTCTGATTTGGTTTCGCGTGAGAATGCGAGCCAATGTGGACAGACTGACTCGTTGAATGTTGTTGAATATGGTGTTATCTTGGATGATGTGGCTTTGAATTTCTCATAATCTGAATCCATTATTTTCCAAAACCAAGTTTACAATGGAAGCTTCCTGTACCCCGGTGAACATTTGGCCCCTTCCTCCACCATGGTTGCCTCTCTCAGCCCTTTAGAAAAACAAAAAAACAAAATATAGGGCTTGGACAATGCAGCCTAAAGATATTTCCCCCACTGTAGAGTAGATTCTACAGGAAATTTGTGCAGTTAGTGTATGGCATCAACCATTCAGGAAGTAAACAGGTGTCACCCAACTGATACACTATGACATGGGGTATACTACATAGTGTGAAATACATTTTGGTTACATACCTGTACTTCAGTCTAAATGTCCAGGCAACAGTAAAACGGCTAAATGCAGAGAACCGTGTGCAGTACATTTACAGTTTTTTTCCAACTGCTTACACACGTTTTTTAAAACGGTCTCCTTTTTTCAAAACTCTACACACAATTCCCAAAACTGCACAGACAAAATGCAAAATGCCTCACATCTCCTTCAAAATGTAACACTGCATTCAAAATGCCATAAACAGATGTCAGAACGAAGCATTTGCATCAAATGTCAAACACTGCTTTCATAATAATGATAATAGTACATTTTTGTATATACCATGTAAACATGGTTGTTCTAAATCTACATTTCAATACCATGTTCTACAGAGAAAGTAATCTGCTGAGAGGGGTAACAAGTACACTGTAAACACCAATGCAATGTAGAAATATAAAATATTTATTAGGCCAAACATTACTGTTGTATACAGTAGCATACAACAAAACCATAAACATATGTAACCCAAAAACATATTCTACTACAAATTGTGGATGGGTGGCAAACCAGTTTTGGACCAGAACAGCCCGGTGAAAACTAACATTGTCCTATAAAACCACAAATCTAGCAGGCTCCTGATCTGAATCAGGGACAAGTATTGTGTAAATTGCATCCAGAAAAGTGAGCATATGGCCGGTGTTGTACGTACCCAGTGTGGCATTGTGATGGAGGACCCTGTTTTGAGTGATGGCAGCACACATAGTCATATTACCCCCACGCTGTCCAGCGACATTGGTAATTGCCCTCAGTCCTATTACATTTCTTCCGCGGCGCCTGGTTTTGGTGAGGTTGAAGCCAACCTCATCCACATAAATAAATTAATGGCGAATTACAAGGGCATCCAGCTCCAATACTCTCTGCAACAGACAAAAGGATATACAGATGAGTAAATATGGTATGTCTGAAGTACTGGAAGTAGTGTTGCATACATACCTCTACAAAGTCTTGTCGCATATTCTTGACTCTGTCAGAGTTTCTCTCAAATGGCACCTTGTAAAGTTGTTTCATCGTCACTCGGTGCCGTTGGAGGATGCGTTGTATGGTGGACAGGCTTACAGCATTGATGTTGTTAAATATGGTGTCAGTATTCAAGATATGCTCTCTTATCTCTCGAATCCTAATTGCATTGTTGGCCAAAACCATATTTATAATTGCAGTCTCTTGTACATCTGTAAACAAGCGTCCTCGTCCTCCATGATGTCTTTGCCTTTCCACTCTGTACAGAATTCAAACACAGTATGTGTTCAGCATAGGAACTGTAAACAATGTACAAAAAATGTAGTACAGTATGATAACCAACCTCATTCATTCAATGCAGTGCAGTAAATGGATGGCTTAGAGTTACAAATGATGATGCAATATACGTATTTTACAGTGCATTACAGTGCAGTCATACGTATTTTACAGTGCATTACTGCAATGCTAAAATAGTCATTAGATAGTTGCATACCTGTTCTCATTTCTGAAGGTTCGAATTATGGACGCCACTGTAAATCGACTCAAGTTGGGCTGGACTCTCAGTCCAGCCTCTCTCATGGTCAAACCATTGTTGATCATATGATCAACAAGTGTCGCCCTAATCTCATCAGAGATGGCTCTCCTTCCTTCTCTTCTTTGCCCTCATCCTCTTCTTCCTCTTCCTATCCCTCCTACTCCTCTTGCTCTCTGTCCATTGTTGGCATCCATTGTTCAAAACAGGTCATCTGACCTTTGACCTATTTATAGGCCTATACTACAGTAAAGCAGTGATTGGTTAGTGATCAGTTAAGCTAGTGTTTGCACATGTGAGGAGTGTGTGTGTGACCTGGTGAATAAGTGTAGCATTTTGATTGGTTGTGTTTGGAAAAGGAAAGCAAGTCACTTCCTGTTAGATTTTTGTGTTTTAGATAGAGAATTGTGTGTAGTGTTTTGAAAAAAGTGTTTTATGCAATTGACAACTGAGTCAAAGGCTGAGAAATAGCTTATGGTTTTGGATATTTGGTGTGTAGTTTTGCACTTTGAGTGAGAGGTTTCAAAAATCGTGTGATATGAAAAGATTGTGTGGAAGCAGTTGGAAAAAAAATGAAATGAATTGAATTGCAAAATGTGTGAAAAGCAGAAAATGTGTTTAGAATAAGTTTTGCTCTCTGTGTGTCAGTTTAAATAATTGTCCTGTGCATGTAATTTTAGTGTGTTAGCAATTGGAAAAAACTGTAATAAATGGAAAGCTCAATGTTCAGGGCCATGCAATTTGTCCATTGTACAATATGCAGCCTACAATGCACTGTACTACAGTATCCATTCTCAGACTTTCTCCTTCCCACCTTCAACAACCTGTTTGCTCTCTGAACTGGCTTATATTGGTTGTTTCGCATCATTTGAAACAGGTTAAATCAATTTTGAGTGGTTGTGTTCAATCAATGACATATGTTCTCTATTTGTATTTGATTTTTGCCACTTGTGTTTACCAGTATGGATGAAATGTGCATTAGAGTGCAGAATGTGTTTTGAGAATGAGAATGTGTTCAGAGTTTTACTGAAAAGTCTAAGTGAGATCTGCAAATTGTGTTTTACCATGTGAAATGGTTTAAGGTATTGACAACAGACTGCATAATTAGCTAAATGAGTCCAGGCAACTGAACTTTGTTCAGCCAATGGGTTTTAGTGTTTTAGCAATTGAGAAACACTGTAATCTCATTCTGGAGAGAGAGAGAGAGAGAGAGAGAGAGAGAGAGAGAGAGAGAGAGAGAGAGAGAGAGAGAGAGAGAGAGAGAGAGAGAGAGAGAGAGAGAGAGAGAGAGAGAGAGAGAGAGAGAGAGAGAGAGAGAGAGAGAGAGAGAGAGAGAGAGAGAGAGAGAGAGAGAGAGAGAGAGAGAGAGAGAGAGAGAGAGAATTATTTTGCCCATCCTCAGTACATGGAATTTGACTTCTTTTTTTTTCAGTACCAACCAAAACAAACCCCCCCCAAAGAGTCATTCCCAATGTATTCCACTCCAAAGATGGCACAAACATAAAATGGCTGACATACAATGAAGTAACTCACTCCTTGCTCTGCTCAGTATGTCTTGCATTCGCAAAACCTCCAGCCAGTGGTAGTGCATTTGTCAAAGGAGGCATGCAGGCCTGGAAACATGCCCATCGGAGAGTACAGGAACATGAGAGAAGCAAGACCCATAGAGAAAGTGCGGAATTCTTTTTCCTCAGAGCCAGCAGAGCAGACATCTGTACCCTTCTGAGTGATATGCAAATGTCAGTTCAACGAGACCAGGTCAGAAAGAGGAGGTAGGTTATGGAACGTGTGATTGATGTAGTTAAAGTTACTGGTAAATGTGTGCTTAGCTACAGAGGACACAGACACGAAGCTGTACATAACTTGGAAAATATGTTTCTTAAGCTTATATTGTTTGTTAAGCAAATATGATGTCTGCCTACAAGAGCATGTCAGTGATTGCATTGAGAAGATGGGAAGTAAAGGAAGAGGGTCCATGGTAACTATGACGTCCAAAACAACAGCAAATAAAGTAATTGAAGTCATCAGAATGTGGATTCAGCAGAGAATTGCTGTTGAAGTGAGAAAGGCAAGGATGGTCTCAATTACAAATGGACACAACACAAGATTTAACATCCAAAGACCCGTGTGCAGTAGTTCTGCGATTTGTCACTGATGTTGCCCACCAGAGACTCATTGTGGTCATTGACTGCGAGTCATCGACTGGACAGTACTTTGTGGACCTTGTGAAACAGACCCTTGTGAAGATGGACATAGATATCAAACAGTGTGTTGGCAATGCAACAGACGGAGCAGCTAATATGCAGGGACAATACAGGGGCTTCTCTGCATCGCTCACAGGAGAGTCTCCTAACCAGGTACACATATGGTGTTACTCACATGTCCTCAACCTTGTGCTGACTGAAACAAATTGATGGAAAGAATTGAAAAGGATGTGACCATAAAACCTTGCTATCTGAAGCAAGGCCCAAGGGTACAAGGATGCTCGCCTAAAGTATGAATCCATAATTATAGCTGAGGTTTTCTCTGGATTTTTGAGCAGACGTCCCCTCTCTCTAAATGCTTGCAAACAAGTGGCATGGATGTCGTAACAGCACAGCACTTGGTGACGGGAACGGAGGATAACCTGAGAAAGTGTGCCCGAGACATTGAGGGTGTGAAGAGGGCAGCAGACGACTTTGTTGAGTCGGGCCAATGGCATTCTGGAGGAGCAACAGGAACTGTGACGCCGAAGCTCAGAATGCTCTCCCAGAGTAGAGAACAACAAAAAAAGAAGTTGGCAGAAGACGAGCCCGGTGCTAATGCAGACATGGATGACAGAAATCAAGATCCACAATGTGGTACTGGACACTGTTGTTGAAAGTGTTCACCTCCGTTATGCGGCAGATGCAGTGCTGTGTACAGATGTCTCCTGCATGAATCTTAAGCATTTTCCTGAGATCAGAGAAAAGGGCCTCCCAATGACAGCCATGAAGGAGCTCAGCAAATGCTTACTGGAATTTGATGAACATGCCACTGTTGAGGCATTGCAGGCTGAACTGATCAGCCTTGCACAACAGTGGGAAAGACTGAAGCAGTCAGCATTGGAGGAGTACGCCACCAGTGATGAATCAGGGGAAGGCTTTGAGGTACCTGATGAAAGTGTGGAGTTGGTGAGCAGAAGTTGTACCACATGTAAAAACTGCCTGATATGCTGCTATCTTCTCCTGTCTCAGCACAATCTGCTTGCGGATGCATATCACATCATTGGTTTGGGCTACAAGTTCCTCCTCACCCTATCCATCACTCAGGTGACTTGTGAGAGGACCTTCTCCAGGCTGAAATTCGTGAAGAACTAAGAACCTCCCTAACTCTAGAGAATCTTTAAGTTTTCTTTTTGATGGCAACAGAGAAGGAGATTCTTATGGGACTTGACAAAGATGACATCATTGACAAGATGGCATAGAGCAGTGAGTTACTGCGCCGCCTACTGGTTTACTAGTGGTAATTACTTACTGGTTACTCTAAAGTAGTTATGCTATGACTCTTCCTTAAAAGGCTGACAAGGGTGAAAGAAAATTTGCTGTGAGTTAAAGCTTTTGTGCAAAGGCATGTTTTTTGAACTTTTGTATTATACTTGCAGTTATGTAGCCAATGTGTAGCCAATTTATCTAGCCAATTTCATTAACTCAGTGTATAGATCTGTTTATGTTTTGTGTTGTTTGCTTAATTAAGCGCACCCGACACGCTAAATGCTAATAGCACTCGTTAAAACTCAAACGTTAATTAAAACACACATGCAGGGTACTGAATTAAAGCTACACTCGTTATGAATCCAGCCAACATGTCAGATTTTTAAAATGCTTTTCGGCGAAAGCATGATAAGCTATTATCTGATAGTATGCAACACCCCGAAAGACCCGAAGGGGACGTAAACAAAATAATTAGCATAGCCGGCGTTACACAAAACGCAGAAATAAAATATAAAACATTCATTACCTTTGACGATCTTCTTTGTTGGCACTCCTAGATGTCCCATAAACATCACTATTGGTGTTATGCAGGTGAATGAGGACCCAAAAGCGACTTGGCGAAAACAGAGTCTTTAATCCAGTAAAGGAAATATGCAATACTCCTAGACAAATCGGAGCGGTAAATAAAGCATAAAAAACAATTCCACTCGTAATGACGAGAACAGACTGGAGACTCGATCATAAACTGTAGGTTGCCTCGGGAAGGCACTTGACCGTAGCAGACTCAGACACCTGCTCACCACGCAGCATCTGAGGGAAACACGACACGACAGGGCGATACAAAGACACAGCACGGTGAACAATATACAAGGATCCGACAGGACAGAAACGGAAAACAAGGGGAGAAATAGGGACTCTAATCAGGGGAAAAGATAGGGAACAGGTGTGGAAAGACTAAATGATTGATTAGGGGAATAGGAACAGCTGGGAGCAGGAACGGAACGATAGAGAGAAGAGAGAGAGGGAGGGAGAGAGAAAAAAGGGAACGAACCTAAAAAGACCAGCAGGGGGAAAACGAACAGAAGGAAAAGCAAAATGACAAGACAATATAAGACAAAACATGACAATTGGGTCTTTTTTTCGATTAAATCGGTCCATATATACCCTAGATATCGATCTATGAAGACTGTGTGATCAAGGAAAAAAACAGCGTTTTAAAACGCAATTAAATTTTTAAAAATTAAAAAAGTCGATGATAAACTTTCACAACACTTCGAAATACTTTTGTAATGCAACTTTAGGTATTAGTAAACGTTAATAATCTATCAAATTGATCACGGGGCGATGTGTATTCAATAGCTCCACGTCTTGAAATCATGTCCGGATATTTCTCATCCAAAACATCCTGTCAGAGACCGGAAGAAATGGGCTCTCTCTTACTCGTTTGACCAAGAAACAAAGCCCAGGCAATTGACAAGACTGGCGACATCGTGTTGAAGCTGTAGGAATTGCAATCTAAGCCCCATGTAATTTGGTTTCCATTCAACAATACATGCAAGTGGCGCATTGATATATTTTCCAGTTTTCAGTGATCAGATTTTCTTGCGCTTTTCGATGAAACGCACATTCTGTTATAGTCACAGCCGTGATTTAACCAGTTTTCGAAACGTCAGAGTGTTTTCTATCCACACATACTAATCATATGCATATACTATATTCCTGGCATGAGTAGCAGGACGCTGAAATGTTGCGTGATTTTTAACAGAATGTTCGAAAAAGTAGGGGGTAAGCTTAACAGGTTTTAATGGACACCAGAACATTGTAATCTACATTTTTTTAAACTTTTGTATTTGACTTACTTACTGTACATTGTTGTAGGTTATGTTCAAGTTCAGTGAATGTGCACGTGTGAAGTTTTTTGATACTTTTGATATGCTTGATGCTGGAAATGTAAAGATACTAACTGAACATTTGAGCTAACTCTGTATCTCTCATTCTCCTTTCAAAAAGTGTAGGCTAATAGTTTTGTGTCTAGCCGTGTACATTTTTATGAGATATGATTGGTGGGCTATGGGTTTTTGGGGGCTATGGGTGAGGGTGCATAGCATACCTTGAAAACTCAGTGTTCAGATATGCTACTTGTTGGTCAGCCCCAAATGTTTGTATTATGTAATGTGGATAACTTTCTTCCCCAATGAACATAGTGGCCAAATGTATAACTAGTTTGGTACCCGTTACATCAACAAATAGAGGTTAGCCTACAAAATTAGCGGTCTGGTGGTTTGCGTGAACAGGGTGGCCTGGGATGGAGTCAAATTCCCGGCCTGAATTATTGTTTCAGTCCGCCCCTGGTCATGGCTCACATCAACACCATTATCCCAGAAACTCTAGACCCACTATAATTTTTATACCGCCCCAACAGATCCACAGATCTCCACACTGCCCTTTCCCACCTGGACAAAAGGAACACCTATGTGAGAATGATATTCATTGACGACAACTCAGCATTCAAAACCATAGTGCCCTAAAAGCTCATCAATAAGCTAAGGACCCTGGGACTAAACAACTCCCTCTGCAACTGGATCCTGGACTTCCTGACGGACCACCCCAACGTGGCCCAACAACCCATTCGCGTACTCCCAGTTCACTCATGACTGCACGGCCATTCAAGGCTCCAACACCATCATTAAGTTTGCCGATGACACAACAGTGGTAGGCCTGATCACCGACAACGATGAGACAGCCTATAGGGACGAGGTCAGAGACCTGGCAGTGTGGTACTGTTACGGTTTTCTTTCTGGGAAGTAGAGGCAGACCAAAATGCAGCGTGGTTATGGTTGAACATCTTTAATAAAGATGATAACGTGAACAATATACAAAACGTGGAAAAACCAAAACAGTCCTAACTGGTGCAAAACACAGAGACAGGAAACAATCACCCACAAAATACCCAAAGAATATGGCTGCCTAAATATGGTTCCCAATCAGAGACAACGATAAACACCTGCCTCCGATTGAGAACCACTCTTGGCAACCATAGACTTACCTAGAATACTACACTGAACACAACCCCATCAATCTACAAAACCCCTAGACAAGACAAACACATAATCACCCATGTCACACCCTGGCCTAACCAAAATAATAAAGAAAACACAGAATACTAAGGCCAGGGCGTGACAGGTACCAGGACAACAACCTCTCCCTCAACGTGATCACAACAAAGGAGATGATTGTGGACTACAGGAAAAGGAGGACTGAGCACACCCCCATTCTCATCGACGGGGCTGTAGTGGAACAGGATGAGAGCTTCAAGTTAATTGGTGTCCACATCATCAACAAACTAACATGGTCCAAGTACACCAAGACAGTCGTGAAGAGTGTACGACAAAACCTATTTCCCCTCAGGAGACTGAAAAGATTTGTCATGGGTCCTCAGATCCTCAAAAGGTTCTACAGCTGCACCATCGACCATCCACCAGCCTCCGACCTCAAGGCACTACAGAGGGTATTGAGTACGGCCCAATACTAATACAATTTGATTTGATTTGATGCTGCTCTATTTGTGAGTACACTGGCTTGGTCTCATCCATATGCAAAATCTAGTACCACCACAGTCCACTTAAATGGCTTGCTTGTTTGCGATGACAAGCAGGTGTATAAGCGTATGTACCTGCATGTTTAATAATGAGTGTGGGTCATGGATAGGTGTGGGTGGGTTTGTGTATTGAGAGGGAGCCTCCACCTACTGTTGTGTGTTGACCGCGAGTGGAGTGACCTCTGTAATCATCGTTGCAGCTCTCCTCCTCTGCTTTCATTAGACACTGACCTAATAGCACCACAGTGGGTACTTACCTCTTCTTCACAAATATGAGCCACTGCATGCTGCAAAAAAAGAACAAATATGTGAGGGTTGACACAGAGAACACATGGAGACACAGTACAGGGTCGGGTTCAATTCCATTTCAATTCCAGTAAATTCAGGAAGTAAACCAAATTCCAATTCCCCAATTCCAAATGTTCCTAAATGAAAAGCACTGAGGAGAATTGGAATCGGAATTTCACTGAATTGAAACCGAATTGACCCCAACCCTGATACAGTAGTATTTCACGTAGACCTATTTCCCACTACTGAGCTGAACCTGGGCTGGGCTAGCCTGGTTCTACATCCACTATAGTTAATGGAAAAATACTGGAAAAGATGTTTCGTAGTATGACGCATTTCGCAGACCAATCCAACTCTACATGAAAAGTGTACAAGTTCGTTATTGGAGTAGTGTGGTACCCCCTGGGGCAAGTGTATTCACATCATTAATCTAATTGCTATCTAGGAAAGTCTTTGGGTGATAATTAAGTTGTCCCTAGAATATGGAACTTGGACAAACAATAAGCCTTCATTTAAATAGGGTGTGCTAGTCTATCGGGTGTTTAATTGTGGTGCTAGATCATGTCTCTTACATTCCTAATTACCATGACTTTCATCGCCTATAATAATGATTATCCATTGTTCCTGCTAGCTTTGACATGGGTAATGAACAGCATATTAGCCTTGCTTAACTTCAGAGGAGTGTCTAGGGACCGAATGAATGCTCAAATCACCCACAGCAACTGGGGAAGGAAGATCCCTAAGACACACAAACACACACATTCTCTTTATTTCGACTCTGTTACCATGTCCATATTAGCATGCCAATTTGAATAAGGCAATGTATTGGGCACACAGTGCCTTCGGAAAGTATTCAGACCCCTTGACCTTTTGCAAATTTTGTTACGTTTCTAAAATGGATTAATTTTTTAAAAAACATAACGACAAAGCGAAAACAAATACCTTATTTACATAAGTATTAAGACCCTTTGCTATGGTGACTCGAAATTGAGCTCTGGTGCATCCTGTTTCCATTGATCATCCTTGAGATGTTTCTACAACTTTTATTGTAGTCCACCTGTGGTAAATTCAATTGATTTGACATGATTTGGAAAGGCACACACCTATGTATATATTATATGGTCCCACAGCTGACAGTGCATGTCGGAGCAGAGACCAAGCCATGTGGTCAAATGAAATGTTTGTGGAGCTCCATGACAGGATTGCGTCGAGGCACATATCTGGGTAAAGGTACCAAAAAATGTCTGCAGCATTTAAGGTCCTCAAGAAGACAGTGGCCTCCATCATTCATAAATGGAAGAAGTTTGGAACCACTAAGACTCTTCCTTGAGATGGCTGTCCCGACCAAACTAAGCAATCAGGGGAGAAGGGCCTTGGTCAGGGAGGTGACCAAGTACCCGATGGTCTCTCTGACAGAGCTCCAGAGTTCCTCTGTGGCAATGGGAGAACCTTCCAGAAGGACAACCATCTCTACAGCAGTTCACCAATCAGGTCTTTATGGTAGAGTGGTCAGACGGAAGCCACATGACAGCCCATTTGGAGTTCTAAAGACTCTGACATCTAAAGACTCTGACACCATGAGAAACAAGATTCTCTGGTCTGATGAAACCAAGATTGAACTATTTGGCCTAAATGCCAAGTGTCACGTCTGGAGAGACCTAGCACCATCCCTACGGTGAAGCATGGTGGGGGCAGCATGATGCTGTTGGGATGTTTTTCAGCATCAGAGACTGGGAGACTAGACAGGATCGAGGCAGAGATGAACGGAGCAAAGTACAGAGAGATCCTTGATGAAAACCTGCTCCAGAGCACTCAGGACTTCAGATTGGGGCGAGGGTTCACCTTCCAAAAAGACAACGACCCTAAGCACACAGCCAAGACAATGCAGGAGTGGCTTCGGGACAAGTCTCTGAATGTCCTTGAGTGGCCTAGCCAGAACCCGGACCCAATCGAACATCTCTGAAGAGACCTGAAAATAGCTGTGCTGCGACTCTCCCATCCAACCTGACAGAGCTTGAGAGGATCTGCAGAGAAGAATGGGAGAAACTCCCCAAATGCAGGTGAGCCAAACTGGTAGTGTGTATCGTGGAAATTCAGTACTGAGAGAGATTTGGTCATTTCTTCAAACAATCGTCTTTCGACCCCCTCCCCCCCCTTGAACCTTTACACAAATGCAGAGAACTATATACAGCTGAACCCTACACTCCTCCTGGCTATCTCGGTTACACCCACCACATCTTGTCTATGTAATGCAGTCTTTAACTCATTTGTCAGCTCAAGCCATTTCTGGTGACCATAAACCCAGATTAACTGCAGGGAACTAGAGTGGAGACCCTAAAAACACAGACACTAACAGGACAGGAATATCCTCCTATTTGATAAGTATTAATTGCTAACTATTAATATCTAACAAATCAGGTAAATAGGCTGTAATCGCTGCCAAAGGTGCTTCAACAAAGTACTGAGTAAAGGGTCTCAATACTTATGTAAATGAGATATTTCAGTTTTTTTTATTTTATGAATGTGCAAACATTTATAAAAGCCTGTTTTTGCATTGTCAGTATGGGTTATTGTGTGTAGATTGATGAGGGGGGAAAAAACAATTTCATCCATTTTAGAATAAGGCTGTAAAGTAACATAATGTGGAAAAAGTCAAAGGGTCTGAATCATTTCCGAAAGCACTGTAAGTAATTCTACTGTAAGTGGTATGCTAGGTGGTATGTACTCTATATTTGAACATATCCCTCCCAAGTCCCTTTTTCCCCCATCTCCACTGTGGTTTCAGGGTAATCGTACATGGACAGTGGGCTTCTTTATCTGAGTTTCCATTACTGACTCAGACAGAGTGATTTGTTTACGAGACCACTGTACCAAGGCTCCCCCAAAGTCAATGATCATTCATTGATAAAGTGAATGTCACTAATCATTCTCAGACCATCATTTTGTATGCAGGATGGGTTCCTGTCACACCATGTTTGTTTTCTGTGCCTAAATCGACTGTTTAACCTACATGTACTATGTCAATGTCAATGAGGAGAACCATAATCCAAATGTTGACATCTCCTTTGACTTGCCCTCTCCCTGAACGGCTGTGGTTGTGCTGTTAAATTTATTGATCCACCATCTTGTTTTTCCTGTTTTCCCTTCCTGTTTGAGGCTAGATGTATCGATCCTTCCTGGCATCTCCTCTATTAAAGCTCTATTAGACACGCACGGGTCTTCTTGGCAATGGCAGTATGTCCCTGTAGATGTGCACTGAAACTAAAACAAAAACTTTAATAAACTTTCATTTATATGGTAATTTGGGTATAGTCAACAGTAAAATAATCTGAAACATTTTACTGCAGCATACTGTAAATGATGGCGCCCTGTGGGAAATATTGTGCATGGGGAAAGAATTGCCTTATTTGGAATGGTACTGTAATTCAACCCTGAAGAATACAGTACCGTACCACATCTTTGGTGCACCAAAAACCTTGTGACCACTAGTGGGTGCATGGTATTGTTGTTTCTGGTGCATCAAAACATTTTGAGGTGTGCCTTGCTATTGCTATTGCTATATTTGTTGCACCTGTGAGTAAGAATGCTGTACCAATTTAACTTCTATGTGGTTTTAGTGCCCCATCAAAATAAAATGTATGGGGGAAAGACTGGAATTGCAGCAAGTCTTAAACCTTGGTTAAGCATTTTGCCATGTCCTTTTAATCTGTTTTGCCCTGTAGAAGCTGCTAGTTTGGAAACCATTGTTAAGGCCTAATTAATATGCTGTAATCTGCAAACACTTTACCTGGCAGCCAACCTGCCTGCTTGCATCAATCCCTTGTAAATTACAGTAAAATATTGTGAAGTACAAACCCCTCCCACTCAAAGAATTGAATTAATTAATTCATTCATACCAACTATGGTAGCGTTTACTTTTCTACTGTATAATACAGTACATTTTATGGTATTGTACTGTGTGCCATTACTGAAATATTAAATACAGAATTTTACTTGCCACTCAGCTGCCTGTAAGTTACTGTCAAATTCACACACCTTAACAGCGCGCGCGCGTGTGTGTGTGTGTGTGTGTGTGTGTGTGTGTGTGTGTGTGTGTGTGTGTGTGTGTGTGTGTGTGTGTGTGTGTGTGTGTGTGTGTGTGTGTGTGTGTGTGTGTGTGTGTGTGTGTGTGTGTGTGTGTGTGTGTGTGTGCATCCCCGTGTGCACATGGCTCGCATGGCAGCCAAAATGACCCACATCTTGCGAAACAGAACGCACATCCCTTCACAGTGACCATGAGAAGTGGATGAGAAGGACTGAATGGAATCTTACATCCACGATTCATCTCGGCACACCATACCGGCCTACAAAAGAAACATACACAGTACTCACAAAGCTTGGGGGGCATAAAATGCTGTAAGTCATACTGTACTTGGAAGAATGTATCCAGTCACAGCAGGGCATCAGTAGTGGAAGGGAGGGAATTTGGAAAGTAATGCTGGTCTAGATTCAGAATCCCTCTTTGTTACATCCTTGTGGAGGCTCCATTCAAAACTCCGCTCCACGCTGCTCCCATCTACCATCTCTCCCGAGACATTCTGCCATCAAATCACAAGCAAATCGTCTGCCCTTTTTCCCTTCACTTTTTGTGTTAACACTCCATTTGGAAGTGTCTGTGCAGAGGGAAGGAAAGAGAGAAATAGACACACGCCGATGCAGGAGGCAATTATGTCAGCTTTTCAGCTTTTCTTCTTGCAGAGTGGCGTACAAATCTGATTTACTATTTCCTTATAGATTTTTTTTCACACCGTCATTAGAGGTACTGTGTGTGTGTGTGTGTGTGTGTGTGTGTGTGTGTGTGTGTGTGTGTGTGTGTGTGTGTGTGTGTGTGTGTGTGTGTGTGTGTGTGTGTGTGTGTGTGTGTGTGTGTGTGTGTGTGTGTGTGTGTGTGTGTGTGTGTGTGTGTGTGTGTGTGTGTGTGTGTGTGTCTATGCATGCATGCACAAGAGTGTGTCAGCCTGGCCTCAGAGCCATACGAAACATAATTTACGTATTTCTGAGCAACTCCATGATGGATGATACGTACTAATGGTCTAGTTACTTTAGACAGAAACGAAAGTAGGGAGGTTGGTCGGGAAGGATGGGTGTGCGTAATCCGCGACCGTCTAGCAAAGGTTGCGTGTTTGAGTCGGGGACATTTTAGCAAACCTAACCCTTATTCTAAACTTAACAGTTCACCTAACCTGCCACATAAATTCACCTAACCTTTGTCGTTTTAGTTCTTCTAAGCTTCAACATAAATTATCCTAACCTTTGTCATTAGTTCCCCTAACCACAGATGTAAATTCTCCCCGTAATTCTCCTTTGTTATTATGGCGCAAAAGCAACCTTGTCTCAGACAAAGACATATAATACTATACATCCCCAGGATGTATGATAAAATACTTCTTCCAATTCGTATTGCACGACCGGGTAAGACGTATGACACTATATGCCCTTTAAAACATATGATATTGCACTCGCATATGATATTGCACATTCGCGATTCCATTCATAATATAACATAACGAAATATATCATACTAAATGGAGTGTCATAGATTTATTTAGAAAGATACCCTGTAATAGATGGTTCATTTCTGTACTCAGACACAATAATGCATTAACGGGCATGTAAGAATGCACGCACACACGCCATCCCCCGAAGCATACCCCTTCATACACACTCTTTAGCTCTCTCTCTCTCTGACCGTGGGGAGTTTGCTGAGGTGAAAGTAATGCCCCCTTTAAGCTCCTCCCTCCTGTTTGTAATGTAGATTCTGCTCCATCTGTTGTTGCTTCCCCCCTCTTCCACATGATACACCACAATAACAGCAGTACTACATAACAACGCAACAGAGCACCGGGGCCTGTGCCACTGTTCCAGGAAGCATGAGTCACTCTGATAAAGACAACAACAAAGCTGAGCCACAGTCACAGCCTGGTTATACCCCTTCTATAAGTGTTCCACAACAGCAGAGATTGCATATGATTATGTAGAATATCATTAGAGTATGTCATTAGTATGATAGGATGACTGTGTTCATCTTTATTTGGGAATGTATATTTAGGATATTCAATTTGACACCATTTTTGTTGCTGGGAATTTTCCGGCACAGCAGTAGTGTACTCAAGGTTTAAATTGGCCTCTAAAGTTTGTCATTTCCATTGAAAATGTCAGACTTGATTTGCACAAACGAAGAATGGATCAACCCCTACCAAAGATGTCCTTTTGACCTTTGCCTGTCCGGACCCTTTACCCGCCCGCCTGACCAATGCCTGTCTCTGCCCCTGAGACTGCCTGCTGTCCGGTATCTTTGCTCCATCTCTAGATTACCGACCTCTGCCTGACTTGAGCCCACCTGTACCTTGGGCTCTGCTCTGGATTATCGACCCCTGCCTGCCTTGACCTGTCGTTTGCCTGCCCCTGTGGTTACAATGAACATTGTTACTTCACACAGTCTGCACTTGGGTCTTACCTTCATTCCTGATATTTCCTTTTGCTGCAGGATTCTTTTCCTGCTGTAGCAAACTGGCTCAAATTAAGAATACAGAATATCATTAGAGTATATCATTAGTGTGATAGGATGTCAAGCAGAAAAGGATGATTGTGTTCATCTTTATTTGGGAAAACGAATGTCTCGAGGGAATGTATGACCCAAAACTGCCATACCTTTGTAATACCATCTCTGCCAGGGTATTCTGTCTAATTATGAAGGTGGGTCATGTTGGATATCTACATAATAAAGAAAATGTATAGTTCTTCATGGCATAGGAACCTTTTTATTGTTCCTTACATCCCTATTTAACCCCTAAACAGTTTTCACCTTTTTACAGGTTTTGACCGACTCCTGTCCAACGTATAACTCCTCTTACAGATATTGGATCTTAATTTGACCCCATTTTGCCGCAGAAGAAAAATAATCCTGCAGCAGGGAGGATTTGACGATATATTTTTTAAACGGATCATTCCTACTCTGGCCCCCCAATGGTGGAACAAACTCCCTCACGACGCCAGGACAGCGGAGTCAATCACCACCTTCCGGAGACACCTGAAACCCCACCTCTTTAAGGAATACCTAGGATAGGATAAGTAATCCCCCCCCTTTAAGATTAGGATGCACTATTGTAAAGTGACTGTTCCACTCGATGTCATAAGGTGAATGCACCAATTTGTAAGTCGCTCTGGATAAGAGCGTCTGCTAAATGACTTAAATGTAAATGTAAATGTAAAAGTGTTTTGATAGTGTACAAAACCTTAGGAACACTTTCCTAATATTGAGTTGCACCCCGTTTAACCCTCAGAACAGCCTCAATTCGTCGGGGCATGGACTCTACAAGGTGTCATAAGTGTTCCACAGGGATGCTGGCCCATGTTGAAGTCAATACTTCCCCCAGTTGTCTGGATGTCCTTTAGGTGATGGACCATTCTTGATATACACAGGCTTTGCAGCAACGTTGCAGTTCTTGACACACTCAAACCCGTGTGCCTGGCACCTACTACCATACCCTGTTCAAAGGCACTTAAATCTTTTGTTTTGCCCATTCACCCTCTGAATGCACACATACACAATCCTTGTCTCAATTCTCTCAAGGCATAAAAATGATTCTTTAACCTGTCTCCATGACATCAATAAGGGATTATAGCTTTCATCTGGATTCACCTGATCAGTCTACAGTATATCATGAACAGAACAAGTGTTCCTAATGTTTTATAGACTCTGTTTAGAGCCCGGCCAGCTCTAGGAAGTGTCTTGGTGGTGCCAGACATCTTCCATTTAAGAATTATGGGGGCCACTGTGTTCAACGCTGCATAAATGTTTGGTACTGTACCCTTCCCCAGATCTGTGCCTCCACATAGTCCTGTCTCTCAGAGCTCTACATAATTCCTCTTCAAATACAAGACAATTCTGGAAAGATATTCCATCACAGCGCCTTCGTAATAAAAACTGGTCCATGACGTCAATACCAATAGCAATCTAGAGAATAAATAGGGCCTACTTTTTCTACTAACAGAATAAAAAATAAATGAATCATCATCTAGTTTGTATTGAAATATTCATTCAGCCTCAGTCTCCTTCCCTTGATTCCTTGATCATATTAATCACCCAACCCAGCAAGCGTCAGCTGTCTTCATTTCACCCATCACCTTTAAAACTCACCACCGTGATGGAGACAGCCTGCACTTTTACATTAGTAGTTTGACACTACAAGACGTACAGACGGTGTGCGTGCCTACGTGTGTGTACGTGTACACTCGCTCACTGTAATTGCTTGTGAGTGTGTGTGTGTTTTTTTTTCCTGTGTGTGTGTGTGTGTGTGGCCCTCAGTCTATAACACCGAGGTGGGAGAGAGAGAAAGCAGAAAGCTCTGAGCGGAGGGAGAGGCAATCAAGTCTTAATCTCAGCTCCTGATTATCTTCTCATTACAATCAAACAGAGACGCTCGAAAGGAGGAAGATGTATAATTACGCTTCAATCTCCCATGACTAAAACACAGTATGGTAATAAGGAAAGGGCACAGAGAAGTCTGTGTCTCAAATGTCACCCTATTCCCTATATAGTGTGGTACTTCTGACCAGAGCCCTATGGGAAAGTAGTGTACTATTATCTGTACAGTCATATTACATAGGTTTGATATTGTGATGAAGCCAAGACTGTAGGAGTCAATGCAACAACAAAAAAGGCTAAATCATTTTCATGTGATTTTAATACAAAATTGCATAGGAAACGGTACAGTAGCTTTGTGTCCAAATCATGATCGTCCATAGTTAAGTGCATAGTTAAATGGAAATGCATGTAGTGGAATGCTGTTATATTCATTCATTACTGGTGTCATTTCCATAACACTGTTTCCATTCTACATGTTGGGAGAATGAAGTGGTAAATCTGTGAGTAATAGAGCATAGTAATATAGCACGGTGATAGAATGTGATTGAATTGTTTGATCTTTTGGGTCTGATAGTTGCTACTATGCAATGAGTATAAGCGGTAGTTTCTTCATCCCTTATGGAAGGACAAACTCAAGGTGCTCTGCCTCTGCCTGTGCTTAGCTGTTCAACTGTTCCACTTGCCAAAGCCTCCCCATTGCTACGCCTGCCAACCTCGAGACCTCGAGATGCAGAAAATAATTTCAGAGGATGTCAGGTCAACTGAAGCATGTAAATAACTGCATTTCAACTGACAGCTCATTTGAATGGAGAATAGCTGGCCTCTAGCTGGCCTCCAGGAGCTGTAAGAGCATTACTTTTGACCAAGGCCCATGGGGCTCTGGTCAAAAGTAGTGCACTATATAGGGAATAGGGTGCCATTTAGTACGCAGCCAGGGTCTGGATGGGAAAAATAGAGGGAAAAAAACATCCTGTGGAGTGACAAAGGAGGAGAAATAAAATAGGCCCTAGTGATGCATCAAACGGTATAATGAAAACAGCTAACAGCTCGTATTCTGAGAATATTTCAAATGGAATGTGTTCCAGAGAGTCACGTGCAGGAGAGAGAGAGAGAGAGAGAGAGAGGAAGAGAGAGAGAGAGAGAGAGAGAGAGAGAGAGAGAGAGAGAGAGAGAGAGAGAGAGAGAGAGAGAGAGAGAGAGAGAGAGGGAAAATAAAAAACTAAATCCATTCTTAATTTTTATCTATCAATCCACAGCATGGAGACAACAGCCTGCCAGCCACTCAAAGCCGATGAGAGAAAAGGGGAGGTCGCGGACACCAAGGTGGACACAACCACAGACAGAAATGGATGCATTAGAGACATAGGACGACACAAACATAGCAGCTATCATCGGACGCGGTGGTGAGTGCCTCTCTGTCTTGCAGTCACAGCTCCACCAAATAAATGACTGGATTGTACAAGCATTGCTTCAGCATAGCTTGTATGGGGGCTCAATTTCAATTTGGGATTGGGGGTGATCAATTTAAATTTTAAGCACTTGCCACTTCTATTTAAGCATTTCAAATGGTGAAGAAGGGAAGTCTTTGAAGGTGAACGGTCTTTGTAGATGATAAGGAGGTTTGAGAATTAAACATTTGCCTTCCACTTTTTACACTATTATCCAGCTTTCTTTTGAACAGCCTTGTTTGTGATCAAGTGTTGCATGGGGGATAAAGCTACAAATATCCAGAATACACCTTGGGGGATTCTCTCCCTTTCTACGTCCCAAAGGGCATGCTATTCCTTAAATTTTGCACTACTTTTGACCAAAAGAAGTGTATTATATAGGGAATGAGGTTTGATTTGGGACACAGACCCAGTCTCGCTCTGAAGACAGAGGTAATCTCAGCTTCCTGGTGTGTCGTGCTGAGAGGGACGTAAACATTGTTATCAGCCCCAGCACAGTGCAAAACACAAAGGTGTTGTGAAATATTTTGAGTACAGTGACAGTCGATTCTCCCCTCTCATGGACACCCCCTACACTCCCTACCCTCTCTACCCGCCACCATCCAACCCACTAGTTTCCTTTACTCCACGCCTCAAGAATAGTCTGTACCTCCAAAATGGCACCCCTATTCACAATAGTGCCTTACTTTTGACCCAGAGCCCAATGGGCCCTATTCAAAAGTGGTGAACTAAATAGGGCAGGGATAATTAATTAGATTCAGCCACGGGACAATTATTTTGTTATGCGGATGCTCATGGGGCCGGAACATAATAACAAATCATTTGTAGACTGCAAATTGACCACAAGAAGCCCTAACAGATATAATATTTGACTAAAACATAATAATTTCAAACCTTGATAAGGTTTGTATACGATCACACATATGTATTTTTATTATGTGTTGCTTACATTTGGCCCGTGGGACGGCAGTTGGAGAAACCTGATATAGGGAATAGGGTCCCATTTGGGAAGCAGACAGAATCCTTTGCTATGTCATTTTAAGGTGAGAAAATCTATTTTGTCAGATATTTTAAAGCTGGAATAAGTCTTCAGACACCTTCAAAGCCGGTGTGGTAATACAGCCGGAGGCGGTAGTTGATATGTAAAACACGGGAGAAGACATCTTAAGTGTTACCGGGATCATAAGCAGTGGAAATCATAGACTGGCTCGTTGAACTTTAAAGAACAGCTGCAGCTGCACTTTGGTTTAAAGCTTAGCATAAAGAGAAAGAGCAGTCTCTGATGTGCTTCTGACGATTGTGATCACGCCTTTTACACAAGAGAAGAGTATGAATAAAAGCACTTTGTAGGGCTGTGCTTAAGAACTTGACGTTAAAAAGAGCAAACTGTGTTTTGCATAATAACTATGGCCAGGAGTTTGTCCTGGTCAGGAGGACAAACTCCTGGCCCTAGTAACAGCTAATAAAAAGCCTTGGCCTTTAGCTATCCCTGCTTCTGTATTGAGTGTTTTTCATTGGGCAACCAATATCATGGCTGTGCATCAATAGCTGACAGCTAGAAGTAACACACGGGCAGTCCCAATTCACTTCCTACCCCTTCCCTTTGGCCCTAACCTTACAATTTTGCCCATCTGAAGGGTCTGGATAGGTATAAGCAGTGTAGTGATGGTGCATTCACCATATTGCTTCCACATTACAGATTTGCATTTAAGGGAAGGGCCCAGGGGAAAGGCTAGAGGAGGGAATCTGGACCAGTTGTAAACCACACCAGTAGTCTGGATAGGTATAAACAGTGTAGTTGTCGACCTCTCACCACATTGCTTCCCGGGAATAGGGAGCGACTATAAACCTTGCCCTGGCTGTGTGCATCAGTATCTGACAGCTAGAAGTAATGGCCTCCATCAAAGGCCTGTTTATCCCGACTATGCCCTGAAGGTCAAAGCGCTGAGGAGAAAGGACAGAAGCTAAAACCAACCCTGACACCACAATCATTAGAGTCCCACCCCACCAGCAAACATCACACAGCGGGGAGCAGGGGTAGCCAGGGAACATGCAGGAAATAGACAGAGCTACGACGGCAAAACTGCTGACTGACATCGACCAACTTACCTCCGAAGAATCTGTTGTAACAGTGACAGTCTGTGGAAATGAGCTCTGACTGCTGTTATTTCTGTAGATGACTAGCTAGCTGCTAATGATATACATATAGCTAGCTACAGTTGAAGTTGGAAGTTTACATACACTTAGGTTGGAGTCACTAAAACTTGTTTTTTAACCACTCCACAAATTTCTTGTTAACAAACTATAGTTTTGGGTAGTCAGTTAGGATATCTACTTTGTGCATGACACAAGTAATTTTTCCAACAATTGATTACAGACAGATTATTTCACTTAGAATTCACAATTCCAGTGGGTCGGAAGTTTACCAAGTTGACTATGCCTTTAAGCAGCTTGAAAAATTCCAGAAAAGGATGTCATGGCTTTAGAAGCTTCTGATAGGCTGATTGACATCATTTGAGTCAATTGGAGGTGTACCTGTGGATGTATTTCAAGGCCTACCTTCAAACTCAGTGCCTCTTTGCTTGACATCATGGGAAAATCAAAAGAAATCACCCATCAGAAAAAAAGTTGTAGACCTCCACAAGTCTGCTTCATCCTTGGGAGCCATTCCCAAATGCCTGAAGGTACCAGGTTCATCTGTACAAACAATAGTATGCAAGTATAAACACCATGGGACCACGCAGACATCATACCGCTCAGGAAGGAGACGCGTTCTGTCTCCTAGAGATCATCGTACTTTGGTGCGAAAAGTGCAAATAAATCCCAGAACAACAGCAAAGGACCTTGTGAAGATGCTGGGGGAAACAGGTACAAAAGTATCTATATCCACAGTAAAACGAGTACTATATCGACATAACTTGAACGGCCGCTCAGCAAGGAAGAAGTCACTACTCCAAAACTGCCATAAAAAAGCCAGACTACGGTTTTCAACTACACATGGGGACAAAGATCGTAATTTTGGAGAAATGTCCTCTGGTCTGATGAAACAAAAATAGAGCTGTTTGGCCATAATGACCATTGTTATGTTTGGAGGAAAAAGGGGGAACACCATCCCAACCGTGAAGCATGGGGGTGGCAGCATCATGTTGCAGGGGTGCTTGCTGCAGGAGGGATTGGTGCACTTCACAAAATAGATGGCATCATGTGGCAGCAAAATTATTATATATTGAAGCAACATCTCAAGACATCAGCCAGGAAGTTAAAGCTTGGTCGCAAAGGGGTCAAATGGACAATGACCCCAAGCATACTTCCAAAGTTGTGCAAAATGGCTTAAGGACAACAAAGTCAAGGTATTGGAGTGGCCATCAGAAAGCCCTGACCTCAATCCTATAGAACATTTGTGGAAAGAGCTGAAAAAGCATGTGCGAGCAAGGAGGCCTACAAACCTGACTCAGTTACACCAGCTCTGTCAGGAGGAATGGGCCAAAATACCCCCAATTTATTATGGGAAGCTTGTGGAAGGCTACCCAAAACGTGTGACTCAAGTTAAACAATTTAAAGGAAATGCTACCAAATACTAATTGAGTGTATGTTAACTTCTGACCCACTGGGAATGTGATGAAAGAAATGAAATCTGAAATAAATCACTCTCTCTCTATTATTATTCTGACATTTCAAATAAAGTGGTGATCCTCACTGACCTAAGACAGGGAATTTTTACTAGGATTACATGTCAGGAATTGTGAAAAACTGAGTTGAAATGTATTTGGCTAAGGTGTATGTAAACTTCCGACTTCAACTGCACATTTTGATTAGCTGTTGATCCTCAAGGACGAAGTAACTATTGTTGCTTCAGTGGAAGAGAATATGAATTTTTCATCCATCTTTATTTTATTCAATCACCATATCCTCCCTCGGTGTCAAACCAGAATTTACACTTAACTACAGGTCTAGGATGAGATTATCAGCCCCAATCCTAACCTTAACCATATGGTGGATGATAATTAATTTTACTGTGGATCAGGGGTTAAGGTAAACTTTCCTCCTAATTTTTACTACTGAGCGAGATGCAAATGGTTTCTTTCTTCTGTAGGGATGGAGTTAGTGGGAGAGAAGTGTTAATGAGTAACAAAGCTTTCTCATTACCGAGACGGTACTTGGGTTCCTTCCCTATAATCAGCCCTTAATGTATTTCAGCTGCTAATGTTTAATGCTATCCAATGCAGCCTCCAACCGACATCGTTTATTATGCTCAGACAGACGGCCGCGTTTCATCTACATGTAATGGTGTGTGTGTGCGTTTGTCCGCGTATGTGTGTGTACGCGTGCACGAGTGTACTAAACGGACAGACACAGCAAGGCTAGGCATTCCCGGAGGGAAGGACGGGGAGATATTGTCTGCCCACGTACGTTGTCATCTAAGAGAAGGAACGATATAGACTGCAGTCGGTCACACACAAACACACACACACACAGACTGTGTTGTCATATGATCTAATGGGTTTTCTGCTGGAGTGGCATTTATGCCTCTATCATATCCCTCAGTTGGTCGCAGCATGTTTGGAGCCACTCAGATGCTGTTAGACTACGCATGTTTACACTATCCAGTAGGTGATGTGAAAGGGAGCTCATTTGTAAATCAACGGTGCTTTGACAAATCTGATCACACACACTTCACATATTTCACATCTATACTGAACAAAAATATAAACGCAACATGTAACAGATTCAAAGATTATATACATCTGTGTGTCACAGTAAAGGAAGGGGCGAGGATCAGAAAAACAGTAAGTATCTGGTGTGACCAGCATTTGCCTCATGCAGCACAACACATCTCCTTCACATAGAGTTGATTAGGCTGTTGATTGTGGCCTGTGGAATGTTGTCCCATTCCTATTCAATGGCTGTGCGAAGTTGCTGGATATTGGCGGGAACTGGCACAGATCCTTGTTGATAGGGTCATGCATTATCATGCTGAAACATGAGGTGATGGTGGGGGATGAATGGCATGACAATGGGCCTTAGGATCTCGTCACGGTATCTCTGTGCATTCAAATTGCCATTGATAAAATGCAATTGTGTTTGTTGTCTGTAGCGTATGCCTGCCCATACCATAACCCCACCGCCACCATGGGGCACTCTGTTTACATGGTTGACATCAGTAAACTGCTTGCCCACACAATGCCATACATGTGTTCTGTAGTTGTGCTTCTGATTGGACGTACTGACAAATTCCCTAAAGTGACATTGGAGGCGCCTTATGGTTGAGGAATTAACATTACATGATCTGGTTACAGCTCTGGTGGACATTCCTGCCGTCAGCATGCCAAATGCACATTCCCTCAAAACTTGACATCTGTGGCATTGTGTTGTGTGACAAAAGTTCAAATTTTAGAGTGGCCTTTAATTGTCCCCAGCACAAGGTGCACCTGTGTAATGATCATGCTGTTTAATTAGCTCCTTGATATGCCACACCTGTCAGGAGGATGGACTGTCTTGGAAAAGGAGAAATTCCTTTTGTGCGTATGTAATTGTGTTGGCAAATGGGCATGTATGCGTACGTGCCTGCGTCTGTGTGTGTTTGTGTGTCCGTGCCTGTGCGTGATTAACAGTGGCTCACCTGTGACTGCAGTCTCTCTCAGCTCCACCATGTTTTCCAGACATATTTACGACTCAGCGAGTCCTACATAATTTAACCAGATCATTTCCTCTCCTCCGGACACCCAGATAATGCTCATTTTCTACCTCATTATTGAAGCCAAGGCAAGGCTGCCCGAATAAATTTCAGTTAAAGGCCCTTTCCTAGGCATCTCTCTCGCTGTCTCACGCTTCTCTCTATCGCTCTCTCACAATTCCTCCCTTCTTTACCGTCTCTCCCTCTCTATGTATCTCTCACTCCCTCCCTTCCCCTCTCCCTCCCTTCTACCATCTACCTCTATCTCTACCTGAAAGGCCAATTTAAGGAGTCTGTAGTGCTTAAAAGGGCCTCGTCGCCCTGACGCATTAGCCATTTGCAGAGAGCAAATGAAGTGAACCTTTCAGGAACATTCATCCTGAGAGGCAGATGGTCTCCGACAACAGTTCCATCTTTATTGACTAATTAAAAGGCTCTGGGTGGAAAGACAATGACTAGGAGAGAGAGCGAGAGAGCGAGAGAGTGAGAGAGAGATAGAGAGGGCGAGAGAGAGAGAGAGAAATAGAGAGAGAAATAGAGAGAGAGAAAAGGAGGGAAAGGGAAAGCGAGATAAATGTATTTGAGAGAGAGCGAGAGGGGGGGTTATGCCATGCCTGTAAGGTCCTGGCAGAAATGTAAAGCTCAGAATCCATCAGGGCTAAAAAGGTACTACTCCCTAACTTAATTGATTGCTTTGGGCTCTGGAAGTTGTCAAGTTGTAATACCCCGTTCGGCCACATGTTTTGATGTGCCACTAGTCTTGACTGCTGAGGAATGCTGTGGCTATGACTGAACTTTGTGTTTACTTATAAATCACCTTTGACATCATAATGTGCTACCAAATTAAATATTCTTGACATTCCTGGCCATGGCCATTAAAATAGTGCATTTGCAATGCTGTCATCACTAAATATTTACTATGTCAACAATCTCTGTCTCTTGTCTCTCTGTCTCCTGTTCCAGTGTGTCATTTGATGACGATCTCTCACCTTGGCCCCACGCTCCCAAAGGGAAGAAAAAGAAAAGGAAATCGGAGAGAAAGAGGAAGAGGAAAAGGTCCGTACATAAAAGGAACCAGCACTCTGGTGGCCCGGGGGAAGGGTCTATTGTTGTGTGTGTGTGTGT